>NW_009705582.1:3913-26255 GCF_000703405.1 Apaloderma vittatum | reverse complement strand
TCGTGGCTCCCCCTCCCCCACAACCCTGCCAATCTGCTGTCCCTTGGACGTGCCGTCAGGGAGCGGGAGAGCAGCCTGGCCGCGCGCTGCGCTCGGGCGTGAGGTATTTATTATCCCAGCAGCAGGGAGGCATGAGGCGGGAGCCGAAGCTGCGAGGAACATAGGGGCTGGCTCTGCCCTCGGCACAGGGGACGCCAGAGCCAGGGAGCAGGAGGGGTTGCCAGAGGAGCCATGGCACTGCAGATGGAGATCTCCATCTTCTTGAGGCGCACCAGGGTGCCACGGGTGCCTGTTGTTGAGAGGTGGCCAAAATAATCCCTAGCAGTATGGAGTGGTGACATTGCTCTCTCCCCACACTGCTTAGGATGACACCTCAGCTCAGTTCCCAGGAAATCTCCCCACGGCTCCTGCTCTTTTCCCCCAGGACTGCAGCATTGCCTGCAATTTGCCACACGAACCATGCCAGACACACTCAGGCATGCGTATCTCCCGTCTGGGTGCCACCACGGGTTTTTAGGAGCATGCCAGGCTGCCACTGTCGGTGGCTAAGGCAGGCATGAAGAGATGCTGATGAGTGTTGTGGGGTGAATCATGAATGGGGTCGTGTTCCCCCTCACCTTCTCGTGCATGCAGAAGCCCTGCATAAATGCTGTTTGTGGTTTTAAGGTGCGTGTGAGAAGCACCCCACAGAGTGGCAGGGACTGCCCCTGCAGAGCAAGCTGCTGCTCTGGTCCGGTGAGCTGCGTACCTGCCCCGGCCATGGCTGGTACCCACGATGCAGGGAGGAAGGGAGATCTCATTTCTGCATCCAGGTGGTGATGCGGCATTAGACTTGGTGGGCAGGGAGCACCCTAGGGTGATGTCCACCCCGTGAGGCCACAGGGCTGTTGTGTCCATCCTTTAGCCCTTTTCCCTTTGCCAAATGCGTGGGAAGCTGTCAGGTATTTTCACATTAGGAATCACACAGGATAGATAAACACATGTTACAGGCCATTTACAACATCTTCACTTTACTGAAGCGGAGTTTAAAAGAGTTTCCAACATGTGCAGCCTGGCGTCATCTTGGGTGCTCAAATAATTGCAAACTTTCAGCTTCACAATACTGAAAGAGCTGGATTGGTGAAAATGAGAATTAGATTTTCTTGATTTTTATATCACTCACTGTATCATTTTGAAATGGTATTTTCAACCAATACTGAAAGGCAAAATACCTTGTCAACATCTTCTTAAGTGTCTTCAGGTGCAAGTAAACGTAATGGGAAGCCCTTGAACAAGGGCAGGAGTGGGAGGTAACTCCATTGGCCCCATTTACGATGCAGACTGGGATTTGCTGCTGAATATGTTGAGTTTGACTGCAGTTTTCTTTCCATTTTGAGGTGAACCCATGTTGTGTTTGAGTAAATATTTTAATATCTACAGCCTGGGAGAAGAGCTTTTTGTGTCTGTAAATCAGATAGTAAAGATGTGTGATTTGTCAGTTTGAAAAACTGAGGGATTACACCTATACTGATGTGTTGATCAACAATTACCTATATGCAGACTGTTAATTATTGGCAATTACATGTACTGGAAAGCCTGAGTTAGTGAAACCCTCCCTATTGTAAACACGCTCAGCTATCTGGTCAGCAAGCTGGGTTTTTTTCTGGTGGGGATGGAGGCTGACACCAAATCCAGCAAAAGAACAAAAGCTTGGTCAGAGGGAAGGGGGTTTGCAGCTTATGAAGTGAGTTTTGATTCATTCTCGAGCTCAGATGTTACTTTGGGAAATGTATTCTCTTCAGGTCTCTTGCTGTGACTCTATAAACAGAGGCAGCAACTTGCATTTGGAGGCACTAAAAGTGATTTAAATGATTCAGCCTGGGATTTCTGCCAAGCAGCACCTCCTTCTGTTTGCTGTGAGGGCTTTTCTGCCCTCCCCCTTGCCGGTGGGTTGGTCGATGGGGTTGTGGGGGTTTTTTTCTCCTTCCATACAAAATTTTTTGAGATGGTCTCTTTCTCCTAAAAGAAGAGGTTAAAAAAAAAAAAAGTAAAAAAAAAGTTTGCATCTCCAGATGGACAGCTGCTCTCTGCTCCTTTTGATGTTGCTTTTATCTGCCAGGCCAGCGCTCTCTCACCCTCTCCCCTCCCCCGGAGGCAGTTTCCATGGGGGTCTCAGGGGAGCTTTGTCTCTCACATGTGTTTAAAGAGAAATGTGGAGCTGACACAAAGGCTCCATGGCTCGACCTTTCACCCTCCAGAGTTATGAGGGCCATAAAGCTTGAGTCCCTGGTAACAGCGTCGATGACCAGGGCAGTTCTGGACACAGACAGAGCTTTTTTGGCAGAAAATTGTTTAACTAAAAATAGTTCTAGGGAGGAAAATAAAAGGTTGTGCAAACTAAGCAATGTCTTTTATTGCCTTATTTGGTGTTACTAGTAGTAGTATGAATTTCTTCAGTGTGGCCAGAGGCAGATGGCTTCATAGCATTTAATATCAGATTGGAAACGGATGGGGCACAGATAAAAAGTGACACCCGCAGCAGTGCTGGGGAGCAAGCGGGTGTCCACAGGGATGCAGGCTGCTCAGGCACAGCACCTGCCCCCCGAGACGAGTTCAGCAGAGACCCAGGATGAGGCACAACCTTCAGGTGTGGAAGCTTTCAGGCAGTGGGAGAGCTGCTGCTTCTTGGCAGAGAGGAGGAACCTCAGAGTCCAGCAAAGGCCCGATGAGCTGCCAAGGCAGCCAACAAGCAACCTTTAGCCTCAAGTCTCACATCCTTAGCTCCAGAGCAGAGAAAGGGATTGCTGTTCCCTCACCACTCACAACGGTGAAGATCTCCTGGATCCAGCCTGCCTAGTAACAGATGTTGGACTCAGGTGCTCCACAGTTGAGGCAAAAGGTTCACTAGCATTTGTTTTGCCTTCTGCCTAAAATGTACCAGACATAGAACGAAAGAGAAGAAAAAACCCCTGATTCTCTTGCCTCCTGCAAAGGGTATTTATTTGCAGAAAAGTTCCAAGAGTGTTAAGTCTCTATACATGAGTTATAACAGGTGGAAAAGCCTCCACAAATGAGGGACTTGCCCAGGACATCTCTCAGCCTAATGATGAAGCTGCTGTCTGCAGAGGTGCCAGGTACCAGAAGAGAAATTCAGAGGTGGATCATTCATTTCCTTAAGGGAAACTCTAATGTTTGAATGCTCGGTGTGATAAAGGGCAGGTGACCACGACACCTTGTCCCCCAGTTTTCTTTCCTCCAAGTTAAACTTGCTGCAACATGGCCTGGCCATTCAGACAGTATGAGGGGAGGACAGGAACAGGGGGGGCGGCTGCTGTGAGCAGGGGTTTGACCATTTGCATGAAGACTCTGAACAGGAGTTTCAAAATCTTTATATCCTCTAAATATTGCAAGAAAATGCCTCATTCCCTTCAGAGCAGGTTGTCGGGGAGCAGCGGCCACCTGCTACATGTGTTTGTGTGCGTATATCAGCTTGATGGGGTTCTTATCAAGGCTTAGGGCTATGGCAGTAATAAGACATTTCCCAGAAATCCTTCCTTAAACTTTTGTTCTTCTAAACCAGATAAAGTGAGGGTCACTTGCTGTGCAACAGAGGGATAGGTTTTTCCTACTCATCACAAAAATCAGGAGACTTTCATTCAGGTTGATTAAAACAAAGCTAAGAAGCAAGGAGAGAGAGGGAAAACCAAGTCTCCAAAAGAAAGAAAAACCTCAGTGATTTATGCTGAGACATTTTGTGTTTTTAACCTAAATACAGCTACTGTTAGAGCAGACAGGGAGAATTTTTATACGGAAAGGTACACACAGAAAACACAGCCAGCATCTCTTTCCACTTACATGATCTCTCACCCTGGTAGTCTTTTTGCTTGAAATGAGCAGCTTTGTGCATGAACACAGAGTAAAACTCCCTATGCAACCATGCACCAACAACCACATGCAGTAATTCTTCATGTAGCTACGTTTGTCTGCCTGTCTTGCATGATAAGGTGCACATATGCTCTCTCATTTTCTTCCTATAAATCTTTTCTTTTCAGAAAGTTGTAAACCTAAAGATAACAGCACACACTCTCTTAAAAGTGAGGTTGACGCTGAAATCCTTGGCTTAAGAATGCTGCCTGGAGGAGAAAAACCTCCATCAGCCCAAAGGCAGCAGATTTAGCTCATGTGCCAATTGTTGCTCTCCCACTACGACACGGGGAGCGTGCTGGGGGAAGGAACGGTGCACAAAAAGGCGTGCAGAGGGCAAGCAGGCCTTTGGCTCTGGAGATCCTTCAGTGGTATACGAGCCTTAAGGGGCTCACATGATGGGAGTTGAGTGAAACAACCATCAAGCTCCTCTAAATCACATCACCTTGTAGAATCAGTGAACACAATCTCTTCCCTCCCATATATCACCCCACCATATAGCACCAGACAGATCTCCAATGCAGAGGAGAATTGAGCGCTTCTGCTCCAGAGCATGCGTCTGCGGTTAATAACAGATGATCCTAATCACTGCTCCTGGAGCCCAGGGCTAGCTGATAACTCTCTCTTCTGACTAGTGACCCCCATAATCTTCTCATTCCTGAGAAGGAGCAGATATTGCAAACGACGGGGTTTAGCAATTGGGACTAAAATAGTCCGCCTTTTGGTCAAGGAATTCAGATAACAAATGAAGGGAGCAGTGGGGTGGCTGAGCAGCCAAACTACAAGGCTGGGAAAGATCTGCATCATGTATCTAGCTCTGCCACAGGCTTGCTCTCTTGTGACCTTAGCAAAATTAGTTCAGGTCTCACAACGTCATTTTCTTCCTCTGGAAAAATCAAGGTAATAATAGACCGGCGACTCCACAATGTCATTGTGAAGATACATCATTATGTATTGGTATTTACAATACGCACTGAATTCTTCCAGAGTAAGACAGGATATAATATTCACAGCTGAGAAACACTCTTTGCTGAAACTGCTTCTTTACCCAGAGAGTGGTTTCACTGCTTCGGCAGCAGCCCTTGAGGCTGCATTACCACTGAAGGGTAGCCTCACCAACTCTCCATTTACACTTTAAAACCTCTACACAGGCAGCAGCCAAGTTGCAGATGCAGCTGCAAGGAGAAACCACACACCACAGTTGTGCAGGTGCATGTGGGCCCCAGTGGGAAAGAATATTAACTATTTCCTGGTAATAGGGACACAGAGGTCCTTCACGTGCAGAAAATAATCTCAGCACAGTTCCAGGACACAGCCTGTGTGGGAAGCTACTATCCAAATAAATACACAACTGTGCCTAGTAGATCTTAGCTTAAATAACTACAGACTGAATATTCTGGATTCTCTTTCAAATTCAGCTAAATTTGAGCATTGTGTGCCCCATATTTTCAATGTGTCAGAGGAAGCTTTCATCTTACAACCTCCATTAGTATTAGTCTAAAGCTTTGTGTTGGGAAGGCATAGTTGATATTTACCCCAGTACTTCAAGATCAGATCCTTTTTTTAAAAAAACAAGCTAATCATGTTATTTGCATATCTCCTTGACAAAAAGTTGCAGCAGGATCATTCTTTGTGCCCACAAGGCACCTCAGAATTAGAAGACAAATTAGTAACTGATGTTTTATTAGAAAAGTTTTATCTTTATGGAAGAAAATTTTCTGGTTTGATTCTTCTAATATATTCTTTAATTACAATTATTATCTGAAATGGAAACTGCATGATTATTTGCAAAAGTAACAAAGCATGTTTCCCTTCTCTAAAAAGACTGAAGTGAGACTCAGACCTCCAGTATGAATGCATAAACTACTTTTAAAAATCATTTTCTATGAAATTGCTTCCAGTTATCTGGTTTGCTAGAACATTAAGATGCAAATCTAGGCAAAGCAGGTTTTTTTTTAATACACTTAATATGTGTGAACCCAGTAGGATTGGCTGAGCTGAAGCTGCTGCAGGAGATAATGATGTTCTGCTGAAACACAGCAACGCTTCAGTAAAGCCCGGTGATGATAATGCATTGAAACAACAACATGTGGCATTGCAATACACCCACACATCATCATGCATCACACCAAAAATATCACGACATGCTGATGGGTAAGTTTCCCTTCTAAAATCATAAAGCTGTCAGTTCTAGCTGCAATGCTCACAACTAACTGTGTTTTTCCATTTCGTGTGCTCATCTAGTTTCAACTGTACCCTGGATCGTTCTTACCTGAGATGGTGCTGGTGGATGCTCCATAAGCATTTAAAAATAGCATTCAGCAAAATACTTAGCCGTGCAAGTTTCCACTCTTACAGAGCCCCACCTGAGCAGTAGGCTATAAAGCTAGTCAGAAAATCTAGTAAGAAAGAAGTTTCACACCATGATTTCTATGCCTTCTTGCTTTCAATCAGAGCAGAAAGTAGCCTCTCTCTTTCAATTCTACTTGAAATATAAATTTTGCAGGTTTTCCAAATGACTTTGCACTTACAACCATTGAAAGTTTATATTTGGCATAAGTTTCAGAAAAGGTTCAGCATGGTAGTTAGTTGGAAGGATGGCAGAAGTGGAATTTTATCTTCCCTCTACGTCACCATAACAAAATATTTATGGAAAACTTTTTTGTGTGTTTGCCTTCTTCTCTGTTTGATAAATAAGACAACACATTCACAATCACTTCCTTTCAAAAGTTTCCACTTTTCCTGCCACTGGTTGAGATGAATTAAAGATGCAACAAGTTAGGAAAAATTGCTTGAATGGATCAGGCTAAACTCAAAGAAGGCCTGACTGTACGAAGGTTGGGGCCTGGATGGGGTTTTGGTTCCTATACCCTAAACTTTAACTTTGATAATCTCAGCTACTTCTTAACTCTGCAAACAACTACTTTCAATAGGTGCTTCAAATCTTAACATCAAAACATCCTATTTAAGCACACTTAAAGTTCTATATCTACACATGCTTATCAGCACTTCAGTGTTCATAGGTCAGAAATTGCTAATTGTACCCCACATCGAAGGTCAATGGAGACCCAGCCACAAAACTGCTTCTCTCCACCCTTCCCTCCTTTTCCCTTTTGGGCTGCATGATGATGCCTGCCCCTCGTTTTTCCCCTCAGAGCAACAGTGACGATGATGATGAACCTGTGTTTTCACACAAAAGCTTGGCAGTTGTGACAGTCTTCCCAGGATATACATTAGATGAAACAAATTAAGTGACAGTCTTAAACATGGTTAAGTCCATTAGGACTTCTTCCATCCTAACCAAGGGGAGCGTTGTCCTGCTCATATTTCATATTTCCAAGCTACCAGGGAGGTGGACATAACTCCCTTCTGAAGGGCTTGACATTCACATTTCTCACCTCCTCAAGGGAAGGACTGGTGGGACATTTCCCCTCTTGTAGGTCTTTCAGCAACAAAGGGAAGGAAAATTGGATTCGCTATGTCCAAGAGAAGAAAACTGGTTATGGCTATAATACCTACTGACTAGCCAGAGTCGTGGCTTCCTCATCCTGCCTCAGGATTCTATCTGCATTTTGCACTAATCAGCCATTGCATGGGGTACCAAAACACCCCTGAGATCAGCATGCAGAGCCCAGGATGCCCCTCACCACCTGAGCACAAACTAAACAGTTGTGCACTTTCCATTTGGTACAACTCATTTCTAATTCTTTCCTAAAGTTGTCTTTACAACAAGAGAGCTTGGGAGCACCCTCTTGTCTAGCGGCCAGAGTACTCTAAGCAGCTGTGGCATTATGTGAGGCAGAGGGGTAGGAAACGGCAATAGCAGGGCTTCACTTGGTTTCACACTTTTGGGCAATTCACCTGCTAAGATACCACACACATGGACTACATGATGCGATGGTGGCCATGCAGTGACATGTCCTTCTTTTGGACCCACGGAGTATAGTGTATGAGTGAAGCCTAACTGTATTTTGGTACCATTCAGTCCTTGGTCTTTTAGGTGATATTGCCAGTGATAGCTGCAGTGATGAGCAGTGATATTTTATTATGGGAACTCCCACCCACTGCCCACTGAACTGAGCCCACAGGTGTCACATTGCGAAGGCAAGTGAGCAGTTCCTCAGCAGTCAGAGCTTTGGATGGCTGTTGTGCACAGACAGGTTTAAGAACAAGGAAAAGTCTTGCAGACCCCTTTACTCGTCAACAAAGCCACTGATTCCTGAAGCACAGCTGGCACACAAATATAAAAGCAGATGTGATGCAGTGCAAGGTCTTCTTGGGGAAAGGACTTTGGGAACTTCCCATACAGATGTGTGTTACGTCTCCTTGTACATACTGGAGGGGAAATGGAAGACGAGAAACACCAAGGGTGGGAATTAAGACTGTGTTTTCATTTCCTCTTTCTTGTTTGTTACTTGGTCCTTCTCTACTGAAAGAACAAAAAAACCCAAACCTGACAACAAAAAGCCCAGCTGCACCTGGGTTTTTACATAAATGTTCTTTTGCACTTCAACTCGTTCACCGCCTGGCAACACTGAACTCCAGAAAATATGGTGCACTCTCTCTTTAAGAAAGACTGCTCCCTGCCCAGCTGTTGACTTGCCTGAAGGTGAGACCTCTGCTTAAATTCATGGCTCCAGCTGTCAAAAGCAAAGAAAAGCAGCTTTTCCTTGGCGGCTCTCTGCTTTGGGTAGAATTTGACATCTTCCTCACTCAGCAGAATTTAATCAGCATCAAGTGCCCACAGCCGCTCAGCTCCGCCACTGCTGGGCTGGGAAGCCAGACCTGCGGAGGAGGGGGAGAGGCCGTAAGGCAGCAGGCACAAACAGACACAAGCACAATCGCCTATTTCTATAGGAAATCCGAGGCTTGCCACCGTCTAGGGAGAACCTCATTATACCCTTTGACTTAAGAATTGCTGTTATCAGGCAGTAACTTTACCTGGTTTAGGCTCTGCTGTGTCATCATGAGTAGCTGAGAATGGTAAATGGAGTGAGTTATTGACAGCTGACAATGACGCTGTTTTCCAAAAGAAAGCTGGTGAAATGTGCTCAGAGATATGGTTTCCCAGACCTGAGCAAACAAGTAAAGCCAAGGCAGCGAATCCTGAGATCACCATGCCCTGCTTGCCTTCCTCCTAGGAGAAGAGAGTGCCTTCAGTTATTGTCACACAGATGTCCTCACACTGAATGATCCAACTCACGTAGCAAAATTGTTAAGCCAAGCACCTAACTAACCTACAAAGCCCAGCATTTGATGCATTCACAAACCTCAAACAGACAGATCAGATCAGCGCAAGCAGATGTAGGTACATGCAGACTTATGTATGGACCTTCCAGAGCAGGAGGGCATTTGCTTTTCTCCTCTTCTGTCACCTCCTTCCTACAACCAAGCCCCCAAATCCCATGGACAGAAACACACTGGGGAGAGATCAAGTTAAGGTCACAGCCACGGAGGTTGTGGTGTTGCAGCCCCTGTTCCAGGTTCCAGCCCCGTGAGGATGTGTGCGAGGGGCTGTGCTGGCCACTTCCCTCCACCTGCACTGGGCAGCCACGAGGGAGCTGGCCTGGCTGCCCCGAGACCCTCATTTCAGGGGGGCTCAGTCAGTGCAAGACAGCTGCTGTTACAGCAGGCATGTGCACGGGGTATTTTCTCAAGGAGGCTTTGTATTAGTGCTTACTCATTTAAAATAACCTATTCACAATAAATATTATCTGCCCCTGTGCTTGCAACACACAAACTCCAGACGTTCCTATACATGTAGTTAATTTCTAGCACCTGCAGCTATTACCCATTTCCTGACAACATCATCATGCCCATTGAGGAGAGGAAAGACATGTTGGGTTGTTGTGGTTTTTTGTTTGTTTTTCTTTTTTTTCCTAATGTTTACCTCTTCCACCTGTTTGATATTAGCCTGCTTAATGGCACCCAGTTAAAGGAAAGAAGGTGGCTACTGGAAGCAAGCAGGATGTGAAGCAGTACCTGGGGTAAGGGTGAAGAAATGAAGGTATTAACTGGTGGATATCTATTTGCCTCTATATAGAGGGGTGGTTTAGTTCTCCCCAGATCCAAGCCAGGTATCATAGGGACATTAAAGCATCGAATGCCCCAAGTAGAAAAGAGAGGTGAGGAAGAAGGAGATGCATGAGGAGGGTAGGTGCTGTGAGTAGAGGTGGGAGTGCAGGTAAAGGCTTGCTGCTTGGGGAGAGGGGGAGAGCTCGCAGGTGCACTGCAGCCCAGGAGCTTGACAGTGATCAATGTAGAGCTCAGGCTGTGAACTGTGTGCTCTTGCAGCCTGTAGCCATGAATGTGGTGGGTTTCTTTTCCCCATTCCTTTGTATTTGGGGAATGAACTTCATAAAACCTGCATTCATCGTTTCTGTTCAGCCACATGACAAACTTCTACTGAACTGTGTCCTGGAGGGGTGATGGAGCCACAATAACAAGATCTCTCCTGCTCCAGTCATTAAAAACACTGCATTTCTCATTTTGGAGTGCTGGGGGAGGGGATGAGAGCAGCAGAGGAAAAAACTCCAGTGAGGATACTGTTGCAAAATGAAAGAGACCATTAACCCAGTGCATTTACCTACAGAACTTAACAAGTGCCCTATCAAAAGACACACTTTTAATCTTGTCCTAGTATCACACACGTTTCTCAAAATTTACCTTCAAAAAAGGTGTTATTGATAAGCAAAACTGCAATCATCTTTCCCTTCTTAAACCTCTCTGTTTAAAACTTTGCAGTGCTAAAAGGCACAATGCTAATCTTGCAGAGTGTCTGGGGTCTCTTCTTTTCAAATGATATCCCTGTTCTGCGAACAGCTAACTGAAGATATCTGTTGGATGCAATTATCTGAATGCTGTACATTTGTTTTATACATATTATTTTCTATATTACTTGAGGATAATGCATCTAATTATGTTTTTCTGATAGTAATATTATTTGCAAAGGTGGTTTTCTGCTGTCACCCAAGCTCAGTGAGTGGTCAAATATTTTTTGTCAAATTTCTAGTAAAATTTTGTTATTGATTAATGATGTAGATGTGCATGTTCAATTATTGTAATAATTCTTCCCTGCCTCCTGTAATTGGAAGAGGTGAAATGCACACGATGTGGAGATCTTTAGCTTTCATTCACTATGCAGCAGTTCGGTGGCAGGAGGTGAGCTCTGTTACACACTCTGTCTGTAGGATTACCTGCTGTACGGCACTCTGCTTGTGGGACATGGGCCAACTAATAATGCTGGATTAAAGAATAGATGGAAATGACTGAAACATATTTTCTTCTGGAGTCAGAAATATTTTGCTAGATGTTCTAAAGTTTTCATTAAATTTTGTGACAGCAGCTTGCACTGACTATTTTATAAAGTACTAGGGAAAACACTTTCAGCAAATGTCTGCGGAAAGCTTTTTTCTACCAACTCCATTTTATCTGTTTTCTGAAAAAAAGCCTTATAAACTCTGACACAGCCAAGTTGCTGTGGTTTTCTAAAATACCAGTGTTAGCTGAACTCTGGTAATTGTACAAACGTGCTTTAACTGTGGTGAACACAGGATAAATGACGTTCACTTTTCCCTCGGGTATAAACTAACGTGTTTCACCTCTCAGGAGGAGATGTGACGGTGGATCAGGCAGCACGGCTCGGCCGATGGGCAGTAACTTGCTGACTGGGGTTAGCCTGGAGTTGCATCTCAGCTTGGTGCGAAGTGCTGGTCTGTCCCAAAAAGGACAACAAGGGTCCTTCCCTTGTGTCTGACCTGGTAAGCACAGACGGAAAGCGTATTATTAGTGTTATTTAATTTGCATTACTGTGATACTTAAGAGCCCTCATTTGGATTAGGACTCTGTTGTGCTAGGCACTGTATAAATACACATGAAAGCATGACACTGTCCTCAAGAGCTGCCTGCCTTTTACAGACACACACGGGAGTTGGGTATGGTTTCATGCTGAGGTTGGGCTTTGTCTTCCTTAGTGCCTCATGCTGTGCCAAGCGTGTTGTCAGCTCTTGCAGATCCTCCGTATCAATCAGCCCACACCTCAGCCTGCTCTTTGCTGAACTGGTAATTTGGCGAGTTCCTGTGCTTGTGTAGCATGCCAGCAGGTTACCCAGAAGGATACTTGAGACCAAGCTGGCACAGACCACCTGCATATTTTCAGGGCAGGTACAGAAAGACCCCATATTACTGCAGTTGAACTGGCACAGGGCGGAAAAGAAATGCCTAGTGCTAGACAGCTTTGGGGCCAAGAGAAGACAGAGCTGAGCCAGCAGGGGCAATGCTAAGAGGCTATTTGGATCTGCTACATGCTTGATCGATGCGGGATGACTGAGCAGCCTCAAGGGCTGCAGGTCTTGTCACCCCATGGGAATCATCTTACTATCCCATGGGAATCATCTCCCCATCAACTCTGAGACAGGCTGCTAATAAGAAAATTGCCTTTGTATACCCTGGAAGCAGCAACTAAAGCAGGACCAGCAAGAAGCAGTTAGTTTGCTCTGTGAGAAATGTTAGCTCCTTTTCCATGTAGGTTATTAATAGGACTCATGGCTTCAGCAGAAAAAAACCCACCTTGTGCCCTAAAGTTTGCTCAATAAAGATGTCATAAATAATGCCTGTGTTTAGAACAGTGCTCCTTCCTTCACCCTGTGTAGGAATGATGGAGTGGCTCCTGGAAAGGAACCGGATAAAAACTGGTTTAGATCATAATCATGGAATGTTTTGGGATGGAAGGGGCCTTTAAAGGTCACCTAGTCCAATCCCCCTGCAGTGAGCAGGGACATCTTCAACTAGATCAGGTTGCACAGAGCCCAGTTCAACCTGACCTTGAATGTTTCTGGGGCTGGAGCATCTACCATGTCTCCGGGCAACCTGTTCCACTGTTTCACCACTCTCATAAAAAATACCCTGTGTTCAGTGGCCTGTGGTGATAGTCCAACAGTGATGTGCACCCAAACAGTGCTTGGGATTTCTCATTTTCTAAAAGTAAAGTCCTCTTTATGCAGTAATCTTCTAATTTCTCCTCTTTCTCTTGACATTAAAGATCTAACTACATTACTCCTCTGAAACTTATTTAGCAAAGCTGCATTGTTGTTTAAAGATAGTCAGTAAATCCAGCTGTGTTTAAGACTTTCTCTGCAGAGTGCCCCTGTGGACAGACTTCACCAGTACAGCTACAGCGTCATTTACATGTCTGTTGTATGGACACGTGGTGTATTGCTTGCAACTGCAGTGTCTTGTGGGTTAAATGAGTGATGCGGGCAGATTGAAAGCGCTTGCATGCCAAAAGATGTAAGAATTCTCAAACCCAGTATAAACCTAATAAACAAGTCTCATCAGGTGTTGTCCAAGGTGGTTTGGTTTTCTTCGGAAGTAAGAATGCAAGGCAGTCAAGGTGTTGTGGTCTGACTGATAAACCAGTTCTGGTTAGGATGAGGCACAGAGCCTACGCCATTTAGCTAACCTCACAGCAGAAGTGAAGCATCTTCTAATGCACTCTGTCTCACTCATGGTAAGTCACTCCCTATTAAAAAATACACATTTTCACTCTTGCAGACAAAATGCATGAACATTTGACCCCTGGAAACATGATATACAGCTAAAGACAGCCCTTGAAAAACCTGGAGTATGTACATGCATTATAAATTCCCCATATCTCACAGGACTAGATAATCAGTTGTGTCTCTTGGTCTCCCTCTCCACCTTGGTCTCCCTCTCCACCCTGCTCCTCTGTCTCCCTTGTGCTCCCCCTCCCTTTTGCCGTGGGATGTGCCAGCACTTGTCTTGGCAAAAGCCAGTCTTGGATCTTAAAACTGAAGGAAACTGCAGCCTCTGCCAGGCCTCCTCTCCTCCCGCCGCAGCCCGCACAATGAGGAGAGTACGTGGTGGTGGGGAAAAGCAAGAGAGGGACATCCACATCCAGCACCGCATGGTCACCTCGCAAGCGTGTTATTCCTGCTCTCATAAATGAGGGCCCTGCCATGGGAAGTGTGTGCAAACGCATGTGCCTCACAGGTAGATCGTGGCAGACGCCACCAGCCGTGGGGCAATAAGTGAGCGCTGCCATTCCATCTGGCCTTAGTCTGTGTTTTCAGTGGGGAAGTCAAACGAACTAAGAGCTTTGCTGGCAGTCATAGGGACCTGGGTCCTTCTCTGTATTCAGGGCAGGTAACATCAGCCGATGGCCCTACGATTTCCGCCCACCTCCATGCTGCTGCATCCAGTTACTGGCTTGTTGGCTCTCCCTGTCCAGGTGATCTTTGGCATTTCTAGAAAGATTGCCTGCAAAAGTTACCACCATCACCACTTTTAGTGGCAGTGATTTCATGACACAGAAAACTGCTCATTAGGAGCTGCACAGCAGCTCATTTTGCAGAGGAGCTACCAACCACCAGCTGGGTGACAAAGCACTAATTCTCCTTCAGCCAGGCTCAGCCTGGTCTGTATTTGAACCAGGGAATGAGATGACAGGTTTCAGTTCTCATCCCCAGTACCTCACAGTGTCTTGTCTTGATCATTAAAAATTAAGTCATCCTGCGAGTAAACACCCATGCTGTTCTTAATGCATACACATCTATAAAGTCCTTGCTGGGACTTTAGATGGAAAAGGTCTGACTGGGAATTCCACATCATAAAACGTTGTTAATAATTTGTGAAGCTTTATCTCAAGCTTGCTCTCTACTTTTTCCTTGTTAAATTCAATTGATATTTTTTATATAAGGTTGTTCCTCTAGTCATTATTTTATACCATCTTACTCTGGTGTTAAGATCATGCTGTAGTTTAAATAATTACTATTCTCTCCCTGTTGTTTTTTCCTCTGACATATTTGAAGGCTTACATCCCTGTCCATCCATTCTTGTTGTTTAGTTGCTATATAAATCAGCTTCTTTTCCTGTCTTCTAAGACAGATTCTTAATTTCCCTGATCATCAGTTGTTCTGGTCTATCTTTTGTAAATATGGATGACAAGTGCTGTATATATTGTTCTGGACGGTGTTTTGATACTACCTTAGACAACAGCAGTAATGCTTTTCTAATCAGCTAAAGTATCTTGTTTAATACATCCTGTGACTGCATTTACTTCTTCCATGGCTGTGTCATGCTTCTTCACCATTGTTTCTTCCAGCTGCTGTGTCCCTGTCTTCTGCCTAGGTGTATGACCTTTCATGCTGTGAATTTATGAAGCCATCAGATTTTTTCCGGATATTCTAATCTTCCTCTCTGTTGATGAGAGACATCTCATCTCCAGTAAATTTCATTAGCTATTATTATTATTATTACTATTATTTCATCCGCCCTACTTAAGACACGTGGTAATAAAAGCTCCTTTTATCTTACACTGTTCCTGATGGGAACCTCATTCCTTAAGTTATAACATGGAACTACTTGCCCATCTACTTCTGCCAGATGCTTTTCTCCGGTGCAAGAAAGGGAAGAGGAAAGCAGACTTCTTAACTACGAAGCAGAGAAGAGAAGCATGTCGTGATATGATCACCCTTGAGTAGAGATGAGGGCAGGATTCCCGGATGTACTTGGCAAAGCAGTTGACATACTTGTTGAGGGGGACATAAAAGAATTTCTGCTGCTTGTACAATCTTCCTAAACGTGCTTTGGGAGCCACTGTGGAGGCACGTTTTACTGGGGTTCCACAGTATCTAGCTGTGCTCTTTACTCCAAGCACAGAAGAGGTAGTTCATTGTCTTCAGCCTGGTCAGCTCCACAGTGGAAGTCCCAGGGCTTTGAGAGCAGCGTTTCCAAACGCTGAGAACCCCAAGCATTTGTAAAAACCACAGAGCATACAGTTAATACACCCAGATGTGCTGTCAGCCCCACAGCACTGCACTGGAGCGGATGGAGTGTGTAAATCTTGGAAAGGTTAAAGCTGAGAGACCAGCGATATGCATAAAGACTTGTGTTCCTTCCAGGAGGAGGAGGGGGGTGAGGTGTTATCATTCTCCATTAATCACTTACATCTCCAACCTGCCTAAATCCTCTGAAAAGAACCAGTAAAGAAAACACCAGCTGCTGCAGCTCCTACTTTTTCCTCCATACCCACAGTCTCCCTCCCTCCTCCCTGCCTTCCCCAGACTGTGTTTATTTTTACTGCTCGTGAATCAGCCAGGAACTTGCTCCCTGCAACAGAATCAGCTGAGAACAAGCTGCAGACTGAATGTTCCCTGGAATCCTGAGTTTGTTTTGTAGCTCATGACCAGCAGCAAAACAGTGGAGAAAAGGAGAGAAAGTGACACATCTCTTCTTCCTCACCCAGGAGATGGGACTTTCATTCTTCAGAGAGAGGGACTTCCCCAACTTGCTCTTTGAATTGCACGGCAGCTTTCACTAGAGATTTTAAGAAAGCTTAGCTTATGAAAGTCACTTACACTGACACCACTTTGGGAAGGGAACCATTGTTTTACTAACTCCTACAGTAACCCAGATCCACTCTATCCACAGCAGCACAACAGCTCTCCCTTCGGCAAGGCTCTTTCTTCTGACACAATGGCTGTTTCTTCTCACAACACTACAATGTAAGAATGATCTTGTCTTGAATAGCAAAAAGATTCACCTTCCAAGCTCGACTGCACTATGGCTAACCCAGCTCCAGCATCAGTGCAGAGGCAAGCAAGCCCCCATGTTAGTGAAGTCACTGCCTTGCTTAGCAAAAACCATTCTGGGTGACAGCCAGGTGACAGGGTTAGCAAAGAATGGCAACTGGTGACAGAGGAGTGACTGATGGGGAGGAGAGAGTGGAGAGAAAGGGTAATAAGAAAGGAATTTAAACACACCCCCCAAAAGTATATGTGGAAATAGAAAAAAGGCAAAATTGTTCTTGGGAGAATGAGCATCTTCCTCAACTGGGGCAGGCTTGTCTCTTTGCCTCTGAACCTGCACCATCTAACCAGAGCACCCACAAGCGCCAGACCTGTTCCAGGATGCACCCTCCTGCCACGCTGCAGTTCCAGCCCCTAGGAGGATCACACTATTGAACCACAGACAGTGAGAATCTGGGGAACCAGTTTTAGAGTCCTGTCCTCCAGGGAAATCCATATTTATAGAGCCACTGAAAAACTACCTTTCTCGACTCTTGTGTTTAAACAGTCCAAAGGCCACCCTGACATTTGCCACCTGACAAATTGTGTAATCCAGTTTAAATCCAGCATTACAATTTGTATGCTTTTGAAAGGCACAAAGTGCTACCCTTGTTGCCGAGCCGAATGGAAAAGGACTTGACCCATGGAGAGGGGTGCATCCCCCACGCAGCGCTCCACCACAGCACGCAGTGAGACGCTGACTTGTCACTTCAGCACTGGCCTAGTGCAGAACTTCTAATCTCCTTCAGATTGAAGAGGCTGTTTGCTGCCAAGATTTCTCTGCCAAAAGATAACTTTATAATACTGATAATCAGGTGCCCGGTGATGATAAAATGCCTGTTGCTTGCCTCTGTATAAGGAGTTTCTTGCTGACAAGCTGATTATTATGGCAAATCATTTGTGTTATAGAAAGAGCAGAGCCTTTTACTGAAAAGTAGCAAAAAAATCTTATCTTAGCCTAGAAGTGGAGAAAGTGCAATTAATTAATTTGTTTCTGAGTCTGACCTCTAGACATAATAGATTTTTATAGCACAGCTATATAATGTAATTACAGGATAGAGCAAGCCTATCCTGTAGCTTGTAGTTGAGTGTGTAATGAGGAGTGAAAGATTGATGCTCAGTGTGGTCAGATGACTAATACGCTAGTAACAACTAAACTGGTCGAGCAAGAGTAACAAGCACCTGAGATAGCATTTGATGTCTTGCTGAATAATGATGTTTCCTACCTTGATTATCTTCCTCTAACCTGGTAATTAACTTGTCCTAACAGCACTAAGTGTGACACAACATTCAAGACACCACTGCTCCATGTGCAGCTGGTGTCATGCCACTGCTAAGCTTTGTGCTCTCTGTTGTCCCTCAAGAGCACTACAGGATTTTCCCAGACTGCACGCGGTAGGCATGGATAGATAAACACATAGGCCAGATAATAGATGCCTTCTGAGAAACCTGCATTAGTGATACTCTGGGAAAACAAAGAAAGTAAAGATGAAGGTGAGACAACATCATAGTTCGATTGCAAAATAACGTTAGGTAAGCCTTTAGTGTAGATGAAGCCAGTTTCATCCTACGATTTGTGGGTGTTTTTTGGTCTTGAACATACTTTTTTTGTGATCTTCATAAAGACTTAGAGCATTCTTTCTCTAATGGAGTTCAATGGAGTTCTAGCTCTCCTGCTGTGGTCAGATGTTCATAAACTTCCACCGGGTTCATTATAAGGTTTAAGCATGACAGATACCTGACATGACTGCATCTCACTGACTGAGCTCTATGCAAAACTTCACCGTGTGCTTGGCAGTTTAAGTCCTGGAATTTTTCCTGCTTTTTACTGGCACTATAACCTAATCATAATTTATCTGAAAACCAACCACAAACCAAAACCAACAGGTGGGATTCTTAGGTGAATCCTGCCTTTAAAAAAAAATAAATCCTTCTATGTGGAGGTTTCTGACACACTATTCTGTAAGCCTAGAGCAATACTTGCATGTCGTATCTTCAAGCGATACTACTCCTGAACTTTAAAAGCTGTAGGACTCAATTGTCACAGGTTTTTGAGGCTACAGGCAATAACAAACCTGCATCGATTCTGAGAATGTCCTTGGCAGGGTTGCATTTAAGGCTAAGTGAGCTTGATTGGCAATGGCTGGGTTACCTGCTACTGCAAGCAGGGGTGACTCACCTGGGATTTCTATAGCCTGAGTGCTAACAAAGAGCCTGTGACTTCCAATCTGCCCGGGGCTGCTGTCTGCTGCTTTGTGAGCCTTTGAAGACAACATGTATTCAGAAGCAGAGACGGGAAGGCAGAAATAAAGAGACAGGGATAGCAACAAACTCAGATTACAGTTTGAGTCCCTGTGTTTCCTGTTTCTGAGTGACTCCAGTTGCAGTTACAATGCTTAGTTTAATCTGCTTTACAGAGCTACCCGCTGTAAGCCCTGATCATAGAAGTTGCTTTTGAAAAACAAGGCCAGTAAGGGAGGTAGGATTTGGATCTGGACGGGGATCACCAAAGCCAAACTCTGGCATGATAGCAAGGGATGCTGCCCGAGTGCATAGGCTGTAGGAGGAGAGTAGGAGAGTAAGAGCACTCTGTGAGCTGATAAGAGTGGATTAAGGATTTGGCACTGAGAAAACCATTAGAGAAGGACATTGTTGAGAAAGGCAGAGTGAGGAATCTCTGCCAGTGCTGTTCCTGCCCTAATGAACTGACCACTGCTGGAAATGGTTATCTCAGGACGGTGCTGAAAACCATCTACTAGAATAGATGAGATTTTTTAGGTGTTATAAGAAGGCATGAGTGACTCTTGCTGACACTGATGCTCCAGAAATGCTATATGTGGATCTCATTTTCTCTCTCACAGGAAGCAGGAGGAAACATATAAACTACTAATATTCAGCCTGCTGTTTCAGACCCTCTGTCAAGGGGTCCAGGCCATTTATACAGCAGAGGTGCCTTCGAGCCCTTGTTACTTCGGCCTTGAGCACCTCTGCCTCCTCTCCTCTGTTGCCATCCTCCGCCCAGGGTGGGCACAGGAGGTGGCGGCAGCTGGGACAGAGCAGGGAGGCAGGCGGACAGCTCATGTAGTAAACAGTTTTGCAATGCTTAGATCCTGCAGTTTTTTTCTTTCCCCCTATTGTTAAGTGGCATTGAGCACCAGCAAAACAGGAAACCACTTCCTCCAGCCGCTGACCCAGCGGACCCAAGGCAGCTGCTGGCTGCACAGAGCAGCCTCCCCATGCCACCCTGTTCCTAGAAAGTGTCTGGACGTTTGGAGGAGTGTTAGGGAAGAGCAAGAAATACAAGTAAAGCTTGAATAAGCAGGTACACTCGGCAGTTTTTACAAGAAGGGAGTCATACTGGAAATCTCTGGTGGAAATGGTCAAAACTGTCTGTTTTTCCAAAATTAGGGCTTATGGAAGTGAGAGCAATCATCTCTAAGCCAATCTCTGTCACCTCACTCATCTGGTAACTAACTTCATTGTCTCTTTGTTGTGCGTGTGGCTCTTGCATCTGACATCCTCACTCAAGCTGTGAAAAAACTATTGTTTTACAGGCACTGCAGCCTTTGTTGTGATCCTTAAATCTCAGAAGTCCAGCCAGGTCTCGCTTCACTAGTCGGTCTCAGCAGAGGCAGGAAACCATGCTGGTGAGGTGGTGGGTGACCCTTTTCTTCCTGAGGCAGCAACACGCCATGGTATCAAGAGAATCTACACAGCTTGGGATTTTGTCCTTCTGAGGAGTCTGCAAACGGAGGATAGCAAAGACCTTGGGGCTCCTTTTCTAATTGCACATCCCTTGACTTTCTCTGATATCAAGGACAAATAGTGTCCTCCCTGGTGACATTCTCCTGACCTAGAATTCCCATTGACTTGTTTGGTGGTTTTTTTTTTTAACATGGTGTGATATTCTTCATTCTGTCTCTTAAATACTTACATAGAAAAAAAAAAAAAGCTGTAACCTCACTGGGAACGTCTGGTGGAAATTTTTCACAACTGCATTTCTGTGTTTCTGAAAGTAGGACACATCGAGGTGAAAGAAATGATGCTCAACCCAATCTCTGTCACCTCATTACTCTTGAACTCCAACTTAATTACCTCCCTGATGCTTTGCACAGCTCTTAACCAGACATTCTGTGTCCGCTTAGAAATCCGCCATAGAAAATGAAGTGATGACTATATACCCTCTTCCTCCTGGAGAGATGACCTGTGAGGTTTGGTAAATATAATTTCTAGAGTACCCAGAAGGTGCATGGTATTGTACAGGCTTGATCCTGCTCCACTGGAGTTCACAACTGACTCATGCACTGAAACGACGCTGAGAGCTTGGATCATGAAATTGCTTTAAAGATAACAGCAAAGTTTTAACCCCAGTGAATTTATGGTTTATAGTTTACAGCTCCAAAGACAGTGTTATATTAAGAGTCCCAAATTCTGACCTCCTATATACCATTACAGCTGCACCGATGCCAGTGAGATTGCAAGGAAGAATTGGATGGTTTATTTTCAGAAAGTATTTTAGTCCCTTGTGTGAGAGTTCACACCCCAAAGTGGAGGGGACATGCCTGAATGCCTTGCAAAACTTACTCCTGGTTCAAACACAGACCAAGGCCTGCCATTTGAGTAGCCCTGTAACCCTCAAAAAATATATGAGGTGTACACTGAAAATTAATTTCACATCCCTACAAATTTAATGTACGCTAGTTTTAACAGTAACAAATATGAGGTATAGCTACCAAGGTATTGTAATTTTGGCCATAGAGAAGATAAACCGACAGTTCAGCCACAGTAGACATCAGTGGGTTGTAAGGCTACAAGCACGTTCTGATGCATTTTTGTTTGTTTCTATACGAGTGTCTCATTCATCTGGACTCCAAACCAATGCTATTGCCAAGTCACTTCCAAAGAGTTGTTCTACCCCACGGTGCAGCGCTATTGGCCACACGGTCTCTGGTTCATGCATGTGTGCAGCGCGGTGCTGCTGCTGACTGCGGACTACAGAGGCTGCTGGAGGAGAGAGGCAGTGGAGACAGGATGGCTCAGCTGTGTCACCTTGCAGGTGCACTCCTTCAGAACAGGCTGTTCTTACACTTCCCTCCACACTGCTCGCAACTGAAAGTTATCAGGACAAACATACCTTAAAAACACAGTGTGGATGGCCCATACTGCATCTCTCTCTTTTTTTAATGTGTTTTACTGCGGTGTTTTGCATCGGTTTTGGAGGTCTGCAAGACTGTGTTTTGTTTGCTCAGTTCTTGAAAAGTGAATATATATGGTGACATGTTGCTCTTTATCCCTAGACCCTTCCTCATGCTCTGGGAGTTACCTGAATTGCCTCTTTAATTTCACTGTTTCGAGAAGTGCCGTGCCACAGCGTTATTCATGGATTCACTACATACACATCATCACAGGGATGCGCTCTCTCTGCTGTGGTGTTCCCAGGGTGAGCTGTGCCACGGGGTTTCCCTAGAGAACACAAATGACACCATCAATTGTACAGATGAACAATTCTGCATCTGGGCTGCCTTTCTTTTTGCCTTTTCCCCCCGCTTTTTTTTGCATGATGGGGGCTTCTCACAAAACCATTTAGAGCATGGGAGACACTTAACAACATGGTAAATACACATCCCTTTTCTTCCCTGACAGAGAAGCTTTCTAAGATCTGGATGGTACTTCAAAACCATAAAGCCCTTTTAAAACAAACAATCCTTTTGTGTCTCACTCCAGATAGGCTTTGGTTTGCACTACAATAGTAATGTGGGGTATTAGAGTTTTAAGGAATGTATCTGTATCTATTTCCTTGTGTCCCTCACAAAATAGGAATCACCATTAATATAGCTATTACACAACGAAAG
>NW_009705582.1:0-3882 GCF_000703405.1 Apaloderma vittatum | reverse complement strand
TGCTGAACTCAAGGTTGTGGCTTAACCTATCTTTGAAACTCATTTTGTGTAAATAAAACACAATATTATACAGAATAGGAGGAATTCACGAAGATGAAGAGAAATATTTAGGAAAGAACTCAGGGTACATAAACTGGTTCCTAAGACATAGGAGAACACCTGCTTCTTGTGGAGAGCTTCTCTTTGGAAGGCAACCTTCTCATTAAGGGCTCAGCAGCTTTCTGGTGGCATAGCTCGGTCTCAGAAAGATCTTTCTACAATGCCTTTAGTCTACATCTATAAGGTATTCAGAATCTCTCTTTTTATGGTTTTTCCATAAAACCTTCCTGGGTGACAGAGCACTGGCACAGGCTGCCCAGGGAGGTTGTGTAGTCTCCTCCTTTGGAGACTTTCAAAACCCGCCTGGACGTGTTCCTGTGTGACCTACTGTAGGTGATCCTGCTCTGGCAGGGGGGCTGGACTAGATGATCTTTTGAGGTCCCTTCCAACCTCTAACATTCTGTGATTCTGTGTTTCTGTGATGGTTACCAGATGATCAGGCAAATAACACCACTTTGTGCCTCCAGATCTATCTTGTTCAGCAACTCTCTGATCATCATCCCCTCGCAAGGCCTTTATTTCTTTTCACAAGGGCCAATCTTGAGACTGACATTCAACTGCACCCACATAACCTGCTAATTGCTTTGTTGGAAATCCACCTAGCACAAGAAAAAAGAATAACCATTCATTGCTCAAGGTAAAACTTCTATTTTTCTCTACTTCCCTGGCACAGAGCTTGGGAATGTTTTGGTAGCTGTTCCAGGGTTAATAGTCCTTCTGCCCAACCAGGCACTGTTAAATATTGGCTCTCGAAGGCTCTTCCTTTGCCCATTAATCTCAGATCTGGCGAGGCCAGTAAGGCAGTGAGGTGTGCATATCTGTTTTTACAGTGCTAATGAGAGACTTGTAAAGGTGGGGGTTGAGGCTGTTACTGGGGTTTTACTGTAACACTGCCTCTTTTGCCTGTGCATAGCTATACTTTGACGTGGTATGCTTGAACCTACAGATCAAAGAGAATTACCAGAATGATCCACTTGTGAATTGTGGGCCATTATCTGTTATTAACTCATCTTGAGCACTGTGGTGAGCAAACTGTAATTTACAGTATGTTATTACATTTCTGCTCACTGTGGTGTGCAGCAGCTGAATGCGTGTGTGTGGCAGTCCATAGCGAGAAGTAATTTTCTCTAGCTAATTCAAATAGATCTTTGCCAACCTCTAAGCTTGATCAAGAATTTAATTTGCCTCTAATAATTTTGTTTTTCTGCTTCCTGCCCCTCCCACCACATTTAGGAGAGGAGAAGGTTTCACCTTCTCCATTTCTCCTCAGTACATGCTAGCTTCCAGGAAAACTTGGAAGCACAGCAACAACCTCCTCCAGTTCTCTGCCAGATTTCCTTCAAGATTTAATGATTCAGGTGGCTTCATTTGCTAAATTTTTGCCAAAAAAAAGTAGTTCTCTACTGACACCATATAATAAAGTTGAGCAAACAGGAGGGCTGGTAGGAGACTTATTTTTATTGCCTGGCTCTAGTCACATGACAGATCAGGTTACAAAATAGTAATACCCCTGCCAGTTCTCAGGATCCACCAATTCCTCTTGCTACTGTTTTAATCCAACCTGTATTTTCTTTTTTATCCATTTTTTTCCTCTCCTCCCCCCTTTTTCTTTCTGAGGGCAGAGGGTGAGGGCATTAGACTGGGGCAGGAGATAGAGTGAAAAGTAAGTATATCATGATTGGGAGTATCCCTTTAGCTCCTTCAGTGTTTGTTCAGCACTTTTTCACCAGCTGAATAGCTTATTCCCTTTGAGTGTTGGCAGCCTTTGGCAAAAGCAAAGCAATGTCAGCATTCCCCCGTTCCATCTATTTTTTGGAAAAGAATCGTTAAAAATATTTAGTTTTACCTTGTTTGCAAGTTGTGATTAAGGCTTCTCCCCCAGTTAAATTGTGACACTCTGGCTTAAAACCAACTTCAAGATCAGGGAGATAAACTCACACACACACACACAAAAATCGTCTTTTCTTATGGAAAGAAATTCAGAAATCGAGCAGAGCCACTTGTCATTACCAGTGAAACAAATGCATTTGCAGAAAAATGGCTGGTAAGACAACAGTTTGAAAAATTTAAACTTTATACAACACTCTGCTAGTTCCTTCACAGCAGTTTCCCAACTTTACCCCTTCTTCCAGCACACAGCAGAACCAGCAGCTTTGGTGTTACAAGTTCCTGCAAAGAACCCACCGAGACAGGTAGATGCCCAATATCTTTGTACAGTCTCTGATGCTGTAACTACATTGATACTGATACCTCAGTGACTTTGAGATGGGCATAACTACGCCCACAGCATATGGAAGGCACACTTCAGCAACAGAAGTAGCTCCTAATAGTCGGTGAAGATTTTTGTGCAAAAGGGGACAAAAACTCCGTAGTGCTCATTCTGCAGGCATTGATGCTTTTTGCTGTGTAAAAGGTACACAGAACAACTTCCTATCTTTCTCCACCTTTTTGAAAGTAGAGCAGTGATACCGGGAAGTTAGTAGACTGGTTCAAGGCAACCCAAGGCTTCTGTAGTGAATTCAGGAGTCACAATTCAGGTGAGAGTTATAGTCCCTGTGTTTCAGCTACCAGACCACCCATCTTCTCTTTTGGCAAGCAGGAGTGGAAACACACTTCTGCTGCCTTCCAGTGTCGGTGACCATGGCAATTTCCAAGGGGGAGTACATCCCAACTGTTTTAGTTTTTCCATTTCTGCTCTTCTTTCACAAGTTGCCTGTAAAAGACTGCTAAGCTATTCCATCCTCCTTGTTCAGAGCTCCCTTGAAGACACAACCCTACTCTGATTTCTCACAAGACAACCTCTTGTAATTAGGAGTTTGTTATGACTGCTCCTGCAAAAGGGCAGGGTTAGAGGAAGTATGTGTCAGCAATGACTCTGTGCATCCACCTGTCTTCACTTCTTGTGGACACCCCCCACAAGCTTTTAGGGGCAGGGACCATCACCTTCTACAATTATACAAGGCTTTGGCCCCTTAAATGTCCCCTTAGAACGCCTGATTTCAGAATTAAATAACATATATTCCTCACTTCAGTTTTTATGAGATTTTTAATGCTATGAGAAACAATGAAATTTACTTTTCTGAAGTCCTTCCTCCTCAACTGCAAATAAGTGCAAAAAGATCAGGAAGATAATACCACTCACAGCTAGGGAAATGCAGTGTTAGATCGCTACACCTCCTCTGACTCCAACATAATGCGAGTTAATTTAATAAACTGGTATTTTTTGATAAACCATGTTGTGAAGACCTGCTTCTTGGCTATTTGTTCCCTCGCTCTTTAGGCAGTTTCATGTCTGCCTGGGTGCAATCACAGCACCCTCTACTGCCTCTCGCTTAACCTGCAAAGGGACAGCAAATTCCTGCAAAGTCTAGGAAGGGTTTTGGGAGTGACTGATCGTGCTGTTTGACAGAGGAAACGACACCGCCACCACGGGAATGGTAAGGGGAGGAGGTGTTTCAGCGCTGGCTTAGGGAACAGCGTGAGCTCCCAAGGGGCTCAAGCGCCTATCAGCCCAACTGCAATTTTTCTTTCCTGTACGTAAAGGCGTTAATCTTCCACTCTCGTCAGATCCAAAACAAAAAAAAAACAAAACAAAACCACTTTTCTTATAAAGAAACATGATCAGATCAGTTCCCAGGCGAACCCGCTTCCCCTCGACCGGACTCTCCCCTGAGGGAAGCTCCGACGGGGACAGGGCGGCGCGAAACGCCTCGCGCGGCCCCTCAAGGCGAACGAAACTCAACCGCTTCTCCGCTACCAAATTCCAGCCTCTCCTTCATATCC
>NW_009705581.1:715-1309 GCF_000703405.1 Apaloderma vittatum | reverse complement strand
CCCGTCTCATTCGACGGCGGCCGCCAGACCCGTCCTCTTCGCCGGGAGACCCGTCTTTTTCGATGCAGGGGGGTCACACGCTGAGGTCCCGCGTCTCCGCCGAGCACCCGCCTCACCTCGGGTCAGCGCCAAAAATCCGTCACAGCTGGATTTGCTGCCCAGAGAAGGAGCTGGACACCCTTGGGTGGGGGGGCGTCCCTTTATCTGGGGGTCTCAGGGGCTCCATGAAGGACTTTTCCCGTTATCGGAGGAAAATCCATTTTCCTGGCAGTGGGTCGGGGCTCACGGGGAAGTGGGACCTCGCACGGCTCACGGGGAAGTGGGAACTCGCACCCGAAGTCGGAGCAGGGACCCCAACACCGGGAAAAAAAAAGAGTAAAAATGAAAGAAAAAGCAAGATTTTTGCACGCTGGAGAGTAAGGCTGCGAGTTTAATGCTTTTTGTGAAGTTTCTCCCCCCCCCTCAAGATGCTCTTCAATTGGAGAACATTTTCATTTTATCACAGAAATAAGATGCAGAAAAACAGGGAAGAAATCCCCTCCTCCCCCCCCCAAAAAAACCCAAACAAACCAACCCAAAAAAGCTCAAATTGAC
>NW_009705581.1:239-470 GCF_000703405.1 Apaloderma vittatum | reverse complement strand
AGAGAATTTAGGGGAAAATGGGATAAAACTCCTTCTCGTGCCTCCCGGGATGGTTCAGGCTGGAGCTTCGCCGCGGTTTTGAGACGGATACAAGCGAGGAGAGAGGCCCCGGGTGTGGTTTTATCCCGTTTCACCCACCTGCGAGCGAAGAGAAGTGGAAAAATAAACAAGGCGGCGTCTTGAGAGGGGCAGGGAGTTGTTCTCGGGGGGGAGGCACGTACCCAAGAGCCG
>NW_009705581.1:0-216 GCF_000703405.1 Apaloderma vittatum | reverse complement strand
AGGGCCAAACCTCTCGCAGTCCCCGTCGCTTCGCCTCCGGACTCTGAGTCACGACATTGATCCGGGGAAGCGGCAAAACCACCGGGGAGGGCGGCCTCTTTCATCTCTTAATTTGAAATAAAGTCTCTTACAAGCCCATAATCACCACAAAACCCAAATTGCAGCTCGGCTTGGCCGCATAATTAGTCGTTTCCTCTAGCGAGGTCACGTCGCTTC
>NW_009705580.1:0-42183 GCF_000703405.1 Apaloderma vittatum | reverse complement strand
CTCCAGCAGGTCAGTCCCAAACCTATACTGGTACACGAAGTTCTTCTTTCCTAGCTGCAAAACTCTACACTTGCCCTTATTGAACTTTGTAAGATTTCTCCTTGCCCAGCCCTCTAGCCTGTCTAAGTCTCTTTGAATGGCAGCACAGCCTTCTGGTGTGTCAACCACTCCTCCCAGTTTTGTGTCATCAGCAAACTTGCTGACAACGCTCTCTAATCCCACATCCAGGCCATTGATGAATATATTGAAAAGCACCGGCCCCAGCACTGACCCCTGAGGGACCCCACTAGACACAGGCCGCCAACTGGACTCTATCCCATTGACCACAACACTCTGACTTATTTCTTCCCTTCAACCTATTAGCGACCCACCTCACTGCTTAGTCATCCAGACCACACTGCCTCAGTTTACCTATGAGGATGTGGTTCTGGTCTTCCTTCAGGAAATAGTAACAAAAGCTAAAACAAGAACAATTAATTTGTGATTGAAAGTCTTATTTTTCTGAGAGGAAAAAAGGATCAGTTTGTTAGAGGAGAAAGAATATGGGAAAAGAATAAACCTCTTTTGGCTTCAATAAAGACAAATCAGGAACTAACTTGTTATTCTGAAGCCAAATTAAAAAAAAAAAAACCTGAAAGAAAAACAAACTGTGTATTTATAAGTTTAATTACCAAGTGACTTATTCTCAGCACTCGTGCATTTTTCTGTATCCAGAGGGAATGGATATCTGTAGAAAGGGAAGTGTCATCACTTTTTTTTTTTTGTGGAGAAGCATTTCTAAGATAATGAAAAGACTTGTATTGATTCCCAGTGACTAAAACTGGTTGAAACAGATAGTATGGTTAACAACTCAAGGAAATGCTATCAGATAATACTGGTCATGAGTATTACTGTCCATAATAGGATAGAAAAATGGAGGTGGAAAAAATCTTATCAGATAGACAATGGACTGATTTTGTTCTGTTGTTGCCAATAATTTCAAGTCTTTGAAAATTACATACTGCCACATTTGTCTATTACACTGCAATATTGTCTCTCCGTATTCGTAAAGAGGAGTTAGAACATGCCTATTTCTGCTACCACTACTAACAATAATAATAATAATAACCATAACAATTAAATCTCTATGAAATAAATTTGTCTGCCCAATGAAACGAAAACATACATATATGGTTATCTATTTCACATTTCTGATTTACATATGTCATACAAGTAATCCTGCCTATTCCAGATTATTGAGACTGAAAGACAGAAAGCTGAAATGTGCACCGTATGATATGTGTGTCTATAGAGCTAAGACATACAGAATAGAAAAGAATCATCAATTTACCCTCTTAAAATCAGAAAAACTGAAATAATCAAAGTCTAATTCTTTTGCAATGCAGAAGTTATCAACCTAAAGTATTATTTTTTATTATCAGAGTTTTCTCTTATTAACAAAACCTTATACTTTTTTGTAACTTCTGAAATTTGAGAGATCACATTCTTGTTTCCTGCTCTGTTTCAGATGATTCACAATACTATATTTTAAGGTAGTTTCCTAATTCACTTTCTGCCAACATAGAGGCTGAGAACTCCTTACATCTCAAAGTAGATATGCTAAAGTTTAATAATTGTAAAATATTCCGGAATTTTATTGTCCCAAAACAGATTTCCTCATATACATGATCTGCTTTTCTGTCCACTAACAACCTGACTGGAGTCAATGAAAATACTCCATATTTTTAAATTACACCGTAAGAGAAGAAATTAACTGTACTACACAGAATAAAGAAAGGAATCTTCCCTGATATAACAGCCTATCAGAGATTAGGTTAACAAAAAAGTCCAAGTTGTACACACTGTTTCATTTGAACAACGTCCTTCCATCCATCTTAATGAAGTCCAAAGTTCAGACTCAGAAGTAGGAAATCAGTTGCCATAATTTTACTGCGAAAAGTGAATACTTAGCTTCATATAATAAGGTACAATGTCTGCCTCAGGACAAGCTATACTTACTGTTCTAATGCTACCATTCTTCGAGCCTGAGGAAAAGAAATCATTCATTTTTCTTTCACTACATCTAAAGCTTTTTAATCCAAGGAAAGAGCAGAGAACTCTTAAGAGTCTGATGGTGGAAATAAATTTCAACACCTAAGAGAAGGAATTACTGGCAAAGATATTAGTTAAGTGGCACTAGTCACTAACTGCATTGAACTTTCTCTGGCGTCTTTGTAAGCATGTACAAATGCCAGGTAATGTATTTTATTCCTTTATTTGTGTTTTATCTCTCATACAAACAAACTGCAGCTACTGTATTTTTCTTTTAAAATATTGAAAATTCTTAGGATTTTACTTTTCCATAGCAATGGCCTTGGATTTTAAACATAACAAAATGTTCCTTTGCTTTGTATCAATGCTCCAACCTCCCTAATGTTTTTTTCAGATCCTTTCTTTCCACCCTGCTTTAACAGGTATTCCTGTTTGTAACAACACCTTCATTTTTCCACAAATTTCCTTCTTTTGTAATGTAAACATGCTGAAAATACTTTAAAGCTACTTCTGGTCATCTCTGAGCTTAGAAAATAAACTTCAGTACAAATTAAGAGCAACACAAGGTCCTGGAGTGCAACTCAGGCATGATCCAGACGTCTAAGCCCCAGAAAAAGTCCAGCATTAGAAACACCTGTTCTAAGTCACTTCAGTAAAGTTCTTCCTATTAAACTTTACTTGTCTACAATCTAAATATCTTTACTTGGTCAGTTGAATCCTGCTACAATTACTACTGCCCCTTTAATTCGCATGTGGTAAAAAATAACACCAAATTGACCCAATTTTTCTGCAATACTCCTCCCCTCTGGTAACATGAGTTCCTATTTCCGATGGGAAATTTCCAAGTTGGACTTCTCATTTCCAAGGGTAAATGCATAACCTAAACAAACTAACACTTGACATCAAGTGAGCCTTTAATCGTGAATTTGTTGTTCTTTTGTATAAGTGATTCTAGTAAAACAGTTGTTGACTATTCATGTTTTTAAAACAGACAATGAAGACAATCTAGGTACTCTACATAAAGCTGTAAACACATAACACATACATAAAAGGTCAAAATAATCAGTTCATCTAGATGTCACATTTCAGCTTTTTCTCTGTGTCTACTATCTTCCTTCACTTCAAAAAATATAAATCTCTGTCTGTTTCTTCTTCTTACTTACATGTTTTTGCTTCACTGGTCTGCTTGGTGACCTAGTTCATATTTTTCTCTACCTAAGTAAATTAGTCTCTGCCTGAATTTCCTCTTTTTGACTGTTCCATTTATGTTTTGCTGTTTCTTCAGTCTGAAGAGATTGATATTTCACTACATCAAAACTTCATTACTCTGAATGCCACTATTTAGGTCGCCTAAAGAGAATAAATCCAAATTTTCACTGCTGTATAGACTGCTGAATTGTATTATCATCATCTTACATTATTCTCTGTCCAGAGCTTTAATGCCACTGTAAAAAGGTGAATGGAAGGAAGTAAGCGTATTGTTCCAAATAAGTGTTAAGCATAAACAACCCATTGCATCTAAGTAATGAGAATTTTAATTTGTGTTACATAGTTTTGTTTATTCATCTTATGATCTTGTTTACCTTTTTCAACTACATCTACAAACTGGATTAATTTTTGGTTTTTTTACAATAACTGCTTAATTTTGGGGGGCAATGGTAAAATGTATGAATGTTATTTAATGCTTACAGTATATTTTTATTTCTTGTCCACTGATTTAAATGTTTTCTATTCTGCAGCATTTATTGTCATACTTTTTCTGAAGCCCCAAATCTTGATTATTGCTCATGTCCTGAGTGTTAGTCTTCCTCTCATTATACTTATTATTATACATAAAAATTTAAGTTTGATGTAATTCTATAACCATTTGCTTTGTAATTTTCAAAATTATATGTTATCTAAATGAATGAATCTGAAAATATGTGTTTAAAAAAAGGAAGACTAAGCTTCTTAATAGCAACTCAATCTCTGATAAAAATCATTTTGCTAATTAAACTAAAAAAGGGAAAGAATCAAGGAAAAAATGTACTTAACTTGTTCATTAAGAGTAAATACACTCACATGTACATTTGAAAATAGACATGAACGCATGCAGTGACAAATAATACATAATACAAGAAATTAATAAATTCCTGGGAATACCCAGGGCTTTTTTGAAATAGTTTACAGTTTCCCTTACCGGAGTATATCTCCTTGCTCCATTTTATTTGATCATTTTAGTAACCTATATTTGCTGAGATTTCAATGGATTATTACTCTTGAGGAAAGGAGGAAGCAATGAAGACAGGAAGGGAGGAAGGGAAGAAAGAAAAGTGGTGCTTGATCCATTTAATTTAATTTCCTTTCTAACATTTAGGAACAAATTTGAGAATCAGAGCTTCTGTTACTACACAGGTCATTGTGTTTTCTCAGGTGTCTCTTTACCCTGCTCATTACTAATTACTTTAAAAGTCATGATTTCATAGAATCATAGAAACGTAGAGGTTGGAAGGGGACCTGAATTATCATTTAGTCCAACCTTTCTTTGCAAAAACACAGTCCATAAAAGATGACACAGCATCCTGTCCAGCTGAATCTTTAAAGTACCCAATATTATGGACTCCGTGACTTCCCTGGGGAGGTTATTCTAATGGCTGATAGTTCTTATTATGAAAAACTGTCCTTTTGTGTCCAATTGGAATCTCCCAAGAGTAAATTCTACCTATTACCCCTTGTCTTTTCCGTGTAAATCCTTGTAAAAAAGGAGTCTCCATTTTCCTTGTAGCTACCCTTTAAATACTGGAACATAGGGATAAGGTCTCCCCTAAGCTGAACAAACCCAGTTCTCTCAGTCTTTCCTAATATATCAGGATTCTCATTCCTTTGACCAACTCTGTAGCCCTTCCCTAGACCCTCTCCAGTCTGTCCACATCTTTTTTGTACAGTGGGGATGAAAACTGATCATGGTATTCCAGATTTATCTTGACAAGCTCTAATTGCATTGGGAAAATTACTCCTTCATCTCTGCTGGTGATGCCCTTGTTGATGCAACCCAGAATCCTGGTGGCTTTCTTGACTGCAGGAGCATACATTGTTTGCTCATACTGACCTTCTTGTACACCAGGACTCCCAGATCCCTTTCCAAAGAGCTGCTCCCCAGCCAGGTAGATTCCAACCTGTACTGCAATCTTGGATTATGTTTTCCCACGTAGAAGACCTTACACTTGTCCTTAACGAACTTAGTAAGTTTCCTGTTAGCCCACTCCTTTAGCATATCCAGGTCTCCCTGTGGAGTGGCTCTCCCTTCCAAAGTGTCCCACTCAATTTGGTATTGTCAGCAAACTTCATCTAACTACACTTGATCCTATCCTCCAGATCACTGAGGAACCTGAATTGTGACAGGTTGCCAGTCTGAAAAGAAGCCACCACGCTCTGTCTGTGGCCTGTCAGCCAGTTCCCCACCCACTGTACAGATTACTTTTCTAGAACATAACACAGATGCAGACTGTTCCATAGATCACCATAAAAAAATGAAGAAGAGATAAAATATGGTGATACCATTCTGGGTTAGATCCAAACAATTTCAGCTAAGAAATAAGTCATGAGATCAGTCTGTTAAAAGTATCGAAATTGTTGTTGCACATAGAATATGGATTCAAGTGGGTTGACTGAACAGTATTTTGTAGGGTGAAAAAAAGCTTATGCTCTGTCACCTGAAGGATGTTGCTCAATTGTAAGTTTATTTCTCAAGGAAAATCCATAATTTAAAGGGAGAAAATAATTTAGTACTGAAACACTAGCCTTCTTATCACTACTCATGTAAATCTTTCACTTCAGGGATTTTTGTGGGATTATTCCAGGAAATATCCTTTCATATTAAAATTCTAACCTTCTTGCTAGCTTTGCACAGCTACGAAAACATTTGCTAATTTACTTCCTTTAGCAGCCTGCAGCTCTCTAACACTATCCAGAAATTACCTGATTTCTTTCCAATGTCCTCAGCTTCTCTCTACAAAAGTTATGCTGTGTCAGCCAATATATTTTTAGTATCCTTTCCTTCAACCTCAATATTATTCTCCAAAAATCTTGTCATTCAGTTCTCCTGTTTTGTCTTACCTCTCACTGCCATGAAAATTCCAGCCTGCTTTTTAAATACTCATCCATTTTTCTACATCGCCTGTGTTCCTGCCATTCCAGTGATGTCATAAATTGCTCTAAAATTGCTTCAGAAATATTCAACATCAGTTTTGCAGTTTCAGTTTGCAGACTTTTTCCCCTTGCTCAATTTTACCATATTTTCCCTCGTATCTAGTGGCACTAGTCATAAGGAGTTATTTCATATTAAAGGATAAATTAGTCAAGCACTATTCTTGCAATTATTCTGATCAGTGTAAAACTTCTTTTTTTTCAGAAAATTCATATTAAACTTGTTTTGTGAGAGTGTGAAAAGACATGTTTTCTGCACGTTTGTAGCAAAGCCCCTAGATGAGAATATAGGCATCCTATTTTGGAAACCACAGATTGTGATATAACATGGTGACATTTCTTCCCATGAAAAGAAACCAAAATTTAAGCAGGAAATATGTGGAGGGAAAAAAAAAAGTGGAGAGTAGAGGAATATACGTTGATCATGATGTATCTCCAGAACTGGAGGTTTTTTGACAGATTTTTTTGTAGATGTGTGTGCAGAATAACAGCAGAATGCATAAGTATATATTACCCGATGCATAGATTCACTACTGTATTAGCTTCTGCTGACATGATTTACGAGGACAATTTTATGTGTTGCATAAAAGACTTATCTCAAATACGTAAATAACTGTTTAATTTCAAATCTCACTACATAATAATGGTATAATGGCTGTCGATGTATTTATATTGGGTTTGCCTGACTGGATTTCAGTGGAGGGGGGGGCTATAGGGGCAGCTTCTGCAAGAAGTTACTAGAAGAATCTTCCCCTGAGTCTGATAGAGCCAATGTCAGCCGGCTCCAAAGATGGACCAGCTACTGGCCAAGGCTGAGTCTATCAGTGATGACAGGATAGGAACGCCTCTGTGAAAATATATTTAAGAAACGGGGCAAGATTGCCCCTCATGAAGGGACTCATATTGGATCAGTTTGTGACGAATTGTCCCATGTGAGAGGACTCGTGTTGGAGAAAGCTGTGTCAAGATTATCTCCTATGAGGGACCCCACAATGGCCCTCGGATATTGTGAAGAGTCTTCCCCTAGAGTGAAGAAGAAGTGATGGAATCAACAGCAGATGAACTGACTGTAGCCCTCATTCCCTGTCCTCCTGTGCTGCTCAGGGGGAGGAGGTGGATAAATTGGGATTGATGTTTTGCCTGGGAGGAAAGGAGGGATGGAGGGAAGGTGTTATTTTTTTTAAGATCTGTTTTTGTCTCACACTACTCTCCTCTGATTTGTTCTTTAATAAATTCAACCACCAATTTCCCCAAAATTGAGTCTGTTTTGCCTGGGATAGTAGATGTGGGTGATCTCCCTGTCGTTACCTCAAACCATGAGCCCTTTGTTATATTTTCTCCCCCTGTCTAGCAGAGATGGGAGGGTGATAGAGTGACTGTGTGGGGACCTGGCCGCTGGCCAGGGTCAAACCACTACATTATTCCATATTTTTTCCATTTCACAAAAGTGAGACTGCACCTATATGTATATATATGAATGCATGACAGAGAACTATAAAAATATTAGTGAGAAAAAACTTCTACTCATCCTTTTTATTATCCTTTGTCTACACCTTGGGTTTCTTTAAGCTATCACAATAGACTACAATGGCCAGAGTACTTGATTTACAGTTAACTGCAAAAGCATTTTTAATTCATTGCCTTTCTCCCTATGAACACAACAGCACTTGAGACCTGAGAGCATCACAGAGAAACAGACAAGACTCTACAACTCCTAGACTTCCTTTTAATGATTTTGAGATAAGGATTTCTGCTCAGTGTCCATCTAATGCTGCACTGCACCCTTTTATCTGCACAAAAGGAAGAGAGCACAAAAAGAATCAGCTCCTATGTTTTTTAAGTATCAAAAAATATGTAGTTTCTTCCAGGTAACAACAACTTCTATTAAGTGAAACAGTTTAACTGTGTGTATTCAAGACAACTCTACTAAATGAAGCTCTCTGTAATGCAATATCATAGTCTATATCTAATCAATATCTTAAATAAGTCAATTAGTGCCCATGTTCATATTCTGTTTTCTAATGCTCTGCTAAAAGATGTTACATTTCAAGTCTGAATGTCTTTATACATGTATTTTAAATGATATTTTCACATTGCAGAAAAAACACTGGCCTTTCTTTTATGTCATAAAAAGCAATTTTTAAAACAACAAAGTTTATTTGACTATGGAAAAAATATTGCTACACTAGCTCGGTCAATAATCTTCAGCATTTCTCTTTTTTCTGTAGAAAAGTACATTTCTGATGAAATAACACTGTATATAAACCTGAACTGAGGGTATTTAAAAAGGGATAAATTAATCACCTCTTCCATATGCTTATGACTTACCATAAAGCAATCCTAACTATTACTGAATATTTTCAAATTAACTATTTTCCATTGAATATATATCCCTGTATATTTTGTCTCATAATCTTGCAAATGAACAGATTTAAATGCTATAATGAAGCAGCCCCATGAGCCCTAAAGTATTAAATATGATTTTCTTAAGCCTGCTTGTCACATCTATGAGGCATGAAATAAAAATCTAATTGTTGAAGAGTGGTCAGTTCAGTGTTCCTTTGCATTTTTTGCATCCAATATTAGGATTCAGAAGAATATGCCTCTATTTTGGAAATTTAATGTCATTGAAGTCTGTCCCTTCAGACCTTTCTTGAGTGATTGATCTTCTGCAGGGTAAGCACTATCAAATCTGTAGCTATGGCTGAATACACTCTAGTAATATATTTCCTGAGCTCTTTCTGCTAATGTAATGAGCTACATCACAGATGAAATTCAAGATGCAGAACCTGTCTTCTTATCAGCATAAAAAATATCTGTATTTAAAAAGTAAACCTTTTCTAAGATGAATATGTTTTTCTAAATCAGTGACTGAAATTCTGTTTAACTGTATAGAGTCTAAAATTTAGATTATAGCACCTCATGCACCTTTGTTGAATTTGAGCTATTCAGAGTTCAAAAGTACTGTAATATGGTGTCAATGTGTAAAGTCCTGTTTTGATCTTTCAATTTCTACCTTACAGAAGCAAACAGGTATGGGTTTTTTTCTAAATAGTGTTTATATTTTGTTCTTTAATTTTATATTTAACATCAAAATCTCAGTATAACAGTGAGCTGATCCTGGGAAAGTACCTGCGAATATTCAGCATCAGCTTTCCCATCCTCCTTCTTTTATAAAGATAAATAAATAAACCTAAAATATACCTTAACTAAATTTTTATTATCTCCTTTACCTTCAGAATAACATCTTAATTATCTTCAAGCATTGATGAATAGAGTCTAAGTACTTATATATCTCAAAATGGTTATTTAGAAACTGCACTCTTATTGCAAGGCTACTGTGTTTTTTACAAGTTCATTTCCGTAGTTAGGTAAATTGTGAGAGTGTAACATATCCATTTGGATACTTGTAAGTGCTGCCTCCCTTTTTTGTAAATATTGTTAGGTGATAAATTATCCTGAAGGTACTCAAGAAAATGAAGTCTCCCACCTGTTGAGCCAGCATTCTTAGCCAGTGCTGCCAGTATGAGGGCAGCTCAGCTGCAGTTTGGGAACCAATTAAGAAGTAAAAGAAACTCCAGCAATATGTTAGAATTAAAGACAAAAATGAATTAATGACAGCTGAATAAGCGGTCAGACAGCTCTTAAATGTTTATTTGCGTCTTACTGATCATTAAGGAATGGAAGACTGATAAGCATGTTGAATGCAGTAGATACCTAAAATTACTTTTGACATATTATTTTTACCTTTATACATTTCATGTACAGCTTGAGTATCTGAGGTACTCCAATCCTTTGAAGGTCATTGTGACACAATAGATTGAATTATAAATGTTTGAAATTATAATCTTAAATTTCTACTTAGACATCTAAATATGTGGCCCTATTTTGAAATAGTTCGAAACCCTGTAGTTCAAACATAATCTCATTCTTGCATTGCTTATTTAAATACTGGTATCCTTTGGTAACACTGCATCAGAAGGAACTTATTTCAAGAGGGCCAGGGATTGGCCTTGGCTTTGAATGAATAGTAGCTAGAGATAAAATTTACTGTGTGCCATTAATGAACCCAATAGTTTGTGTGCTGTGTGAGAGAACTTGTTCCCTTGAAGGTGCAGAAAACTTATCATTTTTCAGCTAGTGGTAGAGCAGTTCAAGGAGCTAGAATATGTATAAACATGATTGAACTGATGAACTGGCAAGCCATGATGTGTTCAGATATCTGATTTAAGATGCTTTTATTCTAAATTCCTTTCCAGGTTCACAAAGAGTGCACATGTATTTGTCATCATGACAAAGCGGTTGTTGTGAAATATGCATTTTAAACTGTGCTTAGTGAACATAAAATCTTAGTATGAATTGCCTCAGCACAAGCTGCTCTTGTGTTTTATAACAACCAGGACTCCAAAGACAGTCATGTTCATATGCCTGACATTCATTCTCAGGAAATAAAGATTCTTTGGATAGTAGTGTGTCACAGTGAGTGAAATCAGGGCACTGTTCACCTAGTTTTCTGCATAAACATACCCATATACACACTTATATACTAGCCAAACATATTAATTTGCTCTCTAAAAGCAAGTTCCAATTATTTTGGACATATAATTAAATGATCCAGAAAAAAAAAAAACAAAAATAATTTAACAATATATTAATTTATTACCACTGAGATTCCTGCTAAATATCAAAGGAAATAAAAATATTAATAAGGAGGTAGGTTTTCCTTTCAAAGAACATAGATATACTTGTTTGGAACAAAAAAGTAAAAAGTAGAGATCTTCATTCTGTGATTCTGTGATTCATGCTTAGATAAGTAGGCTAGCCTCACTCTGATCTATCTAGCTGTGAAATTTATATGTATACTTTTCTTGCAAAATTAATAAAAATGATGTCACATCTCTCATACTCTAAGTACATTTTTAAAAAGAAAATCTGAAGTTTCCAAATCCCTGATCCGTTACTCTAAGAGGCGACAAAAAAGTAAAACTGAAATGAACATGTACTTTGTAAAGCTGTCATGACCTCTCCTTCCCAACATTTGCTTTGATTGATAAAACAAAGTTTTTGAGCCAGTGACATGAATAGCATTTATTTCAGAGATGGATAAGGTCTTTACATTTCAACTTATTAAAATTGATTTGAGTTCCATTTATGTAATTGAGAACAGGATTTTTGCCAGCAAAATTAAACTCTTTTGACCATTTGAACACGGAAGCTGTGTACAGTCATTTATATTTTATTTGTACTGTGGTAGAACTGTCTGAGCCTGAGCAATTCTCTTCTTCCCCTCTAAATCAATTCCATTATGATTCAGAGCCAAAAGAAAATGCAATCCCCTAAGACCTGTGCAATTCACATTCATAAGCGTTGAAATATATATCCAAAATCTGAAAGTGGATATTTATATGCATATATTTCAAGTTCTCAGGTGCACAAAGGTTTGATTGTCAACATAATAAGAAAAAGCTCATCTTTGAAGTAATGAGCAGCTCTAAATACAGAATGGCTGCCTCCAGTAACTGGAGTTACTGGAGTTTAACACAACAGAGTTCCTCAGATATTCTCTCTTAGCTAACCATGTGTGTCCTCTGTGCAGATCCAGCTTAGAGACTGTTCCCATTTGGCTCACTGTCTTTCCCTGGAGAAGGCAGGAACTGGTTGTTCAGGCAGAAAATGAAGCTTTGGCAGCCAAATGCTGCTTAAGTTCTGCCTACCACAGAGCTAAAGAGAGATCCTGCCAGCTGATGGTATCCTGCTGTCCCATGGCCACCCATTCCTTGCATTGGGCAAGAGCAGCTGTCATGCACTTCAGCCAGACCTAACCAAGAGAAGCAGCATCCAAGTGCTTTGGACTGGTACAAGGCAGAAGTAGCAGAGTGAGTTTTGTGGCTTCTGTTGGGGCACTAGGAACTGCAGCTGTGGAGCTAGTTCAAGCAGTGCTGATAACGTTGCTTTTAGGAAATCTCAGTACCCTCAACTCATTTCCCAATCCAGATATATTACTTCAGGTAGAGATATATAGTACAATCGAGACTTTGACAATCAAGGTAATTATCACTCAAAACTATCTGTATATTTTGTGGACTTAATAAAAAAAAGGGGGGACTTTTAATTATTTTCCTTAATCCTTAGGTCAAAATAAATTTTCCAACAATGAAAAAGAAAGGAAGAAAGGAAGGAAGAATATGGTAAAAACACACAGCTGGATTTTATTACAAACATCAGAAACCATTAAAGGGTAATGCTTTTCTTCTGAATTTAAGTGCTTATTTTTGGAGAGTAGAATGACTTCAACTTGAAGCTGGATGAGGTGAATCCCACTCCACGTAAGACCATAGTATAGGTGACAAATTAAAGTTTGATCTATTCTCAGATGTATCAGAGGGATAAACTGCAGTTAGATCGCTGAGAAACAGTGAAATATCCATGAGAAATTAATACTTTCTGTAATATTAAAATTTTTGTTGTTATATAGGTTAACACGTACTTAATCCCTTCCCTCTTTCAAAACTCCTTCCTCTCAAAAACCCACAAGCTTGTCACATCTCTATGACAATAGTTAATTTAAAACCTTCATGAATTTGAAGCATCTAACTCTCTACCCATCACTGCTGCAGTTTGGAGTGTTTGGAATTGTTATTCACTGAGTGTAAGGAATAATGAAGAGAAGAATAGAGATGAAAGCTTATGGCATTCTTCCTCTCCTCACATTCTCCCTGGGAATCCATTCAGTAGACAAGAAGTGTAAGGAAGTTCTTATGTGACAGAAAAGCAATCTTGGTTGGAGACAGCCAGTAGTGAGCAAGAGAATAGAATGAGAACAGTCAGTAGGGAAAGAAAAAAGAGATGCAGAGAAAAAGCAAATAAAATGTGAGAAGACCTCACATAGAAAGAATATTAGTTTGAAATGTAATCAAAAGACTTACAGCTGTGATTCATGGACCTTTGCACTCAAATAATAAATGTAAATGTGCTGTTTTGAAGGAAAGCAGGGAAGTGAGTTTGAACACTGCTGCTGAAAATATGAATACTTGTTGTATATTATTAATGAGAGGCAAGACAAGGAAAGGAAAGAAAACAAAAATTAAAAGACAAAGTTTAATATCATCATAATGAGACTTTTTCCAAAAGTAGTACTCCTCAAATATATAGTCCCTAGAAGAAAAGCAAGACCTTTCTCTTAAAAATATGTCAAGAAAAACTGAAAATCACTACCGAAACATTTTTCAAGACTGTTGATGCACTTATAATGACAGTTTACTCCAAAAGAATGGTGGAAACGTCTCTCTCAAAAACAATACAAAGCAGCAAGGAATTATGTAAATAATAAGCTATACAGTGCATGTACTTCTAGAGAAAAAAACCAAAGTTTATACTTGCTGATTATTAAAAAATATTTAATAATGTATGTATAATAGGTTTAAATTGGAATATCTGCATATGTGATAGCTCAAGTGAGCCATGTAAACAAAGATATTTCGAGGACACAAGTAAAAAAGAATCAAGAGAGTAAGATAATTACTTTGAGTTCAAGTATGATATTAAACACAAAATAATGATGATGGAATTGGTTTCTGGAGCAACAGATGGAACACCAGCTATGTTTGAATCCAAGGTTTCATGGCTCATCATCATCAACAAGAACTTAGAGGAAAAGTGATAGACTTGACACATGGTAAGGAAGTAGTGATTAAAAAAAACCTAACTCCATTCAGGTCAAAGGCCTTTAATATTACAGGTCATGCTATAGACAGTTTTCAGAGACAGAATTTTGCAAAATTAAAAGTGAGATGTCTGAGTTAAATTAATGTTCTAAGAAAATATATTGATCTCTTCAGAGGTTGAGATAACTGTATGACTGATAAAGAAGTTGGTGAACTTTTCATGCTTCACTTTGCCAAGTTAATGGTTGACTGAATTCAGTCAAGAGCTAAAGGAAAAAGAAGAGATTACTACAGACATGGCAATACATGGCAATATGAAAGCACTTTCAAATGTCTCTCAAGTGAAGGCATTCAAAAAGTGAGGTTTGATCTATGAATAAAATAAAGGAAAAAAAAATGCCAGAAGACCTTAATACTCTGGCCTTAAAGTGCAGCATGAAGGTTATAGCATGAAAACAATTTTGAAAAGGTAAGAGAAATACTATAAAAATTATTGCAAACAAACAAATATTGGCAAATCTAAATGGCATGCATGAGAAGGGCACGTTACCCTCCATAATTCAACAAATTTTCAACAGCAGGAGCAAAAAGCATGTAGCATTAAATATCCCAGTAGTCATCTTGTTGCCACTGCCAATGCATTGGAATGCCTATCTGAATTCTTATGCTGCTCAATACGACCTCATTTTTACGTCAGGTGATATAAAAGTATTAGTGACGTGATAAAGGTTAAATCAGATAACTAGGAGTCAAAACAGTTGTTTGTGTTCTCAGCTCTACGGTTGTTTTCTTCATTCAGGGAAATTATTAACCTTATTTTTAAAACCTATTTTTAAATTGGATCCTCTTCACCTACCACTTTCTCTTCGACTCTGTATTTATATAAACTAAAGAGGTCCAGGTTGTCTGGGAAATCTCTTCCTCCACTAAATCAAAATAGTTTGACTTGCTCACCTATAGAAAACAGATGCTTACTTAAAGGCTTCTTTTAAAAAATATCTTTAAAATGTTGGCCTTCAGCAATCTGTATATACAGTATGTTATGCTGTGTTACTTTAGCATCCAGAACATGATTTCATCTGTTTATTTTGACGCCCATAAACTGTACTAAATTTGGGGGAGGAGAAACACTAAGAAAATTAAGACAAAATGTGCCAATAAATATTTATTTAAACTGAATTCCCTCCTTTTTTTTTTCTAGATACTCTGAAAGGTTCTTCAGTTTTGCTTAGTAATGTTAAATTAAGCACAAAGCATAAAAATAGTGCTAAAAATGCCCTGAAAGTAAGTATCCCAGCCAAATCTTTTACATCTGTATGAATGGCAAAATAATTATTCATAATTAGTGAGTCATGTTTTCGTATTACACTGAGCACCAAGTGGAGCAATGACTGTTTATTATAATTATAATTATTAGTTTAAAAACATCATTCATGAGCACAGTACTTTAATAGAATTGGTAAAGGTAAAGTCCATGACCCTAAAATTAGGTTGCTGGATGTAATGGTACCTGAACAGGGAAAAAAAAAGAAGAATTATATAAAGGGGAATTAATAGTATCAAATTATAGATAATATCCTAGAAAGATGTAACGAATATTCTCTTGATTCTAGAACTATCTCTTGAGATAACTTTTATTTAAAAAAGAAAACCACACTTTTTGGGGTTTTTTTCTGAGTATATCTTTGTCTTTCTAGGCCTGTGGAAGGTCTGTACTAGCTGGCCTCATTTTTTGGCTGTGAGGACAAGAAGAATGTCACAATTCACTGTCAGGTAGCTTAACTCTCTTACCCTCCAGAACAGAGAAGTTGTATCCAGCCAACTATTGTGAATTGTCCCTGGTCCATATTAGCCTCTGAACTTCAGCCTCCTTATTTAGTTCTTATTTGGTCCTTATTAGGCTCCAGATCATATTCTCAGAGTTGGTCCATGGTATCTTAGGGGTAGTGCTTATGCTGTCTCAATTACAAAATTTCTCCCACCTCTGAAGTTAATCACCATGTTGTTAATTAAAACAATTATTGTTAAAAACAAATAATGGTAATGATAGTAATAATAATGGACCTTGCTTCTTGGAACAAATCACCTCTTTGTAACATGATAGTCTTTGAAACAGACAAATAACTAGCCTAAACAACCATTGTTTGTAGACATCACTTCCATTTTTTATATTTAGATGTGACTGTACGCAGAGTGTGCAAGTATATATATAATATGTCTACACAAGCATATATGTTTGCAGGTGTTTGGTTTCTTATGTAGGCACTTTTTATAGTACAGAATATTGTGTGTATCTATATGTAAATCAAGTTGTTCATACACATTCATGTATTTATATGTACCTACATACATATCTATATACATAAATATATATCTGTATATATATGTATGTGTATGTGTACGTATATGCGTATGTGTATGTGTATAGGTATAGGTATAGGTATGCATTCACTTTTTAAGTATAAAGAAAACTACTCTTTTTTTTTCCTATTCTTGAGTCTTCCTCTTTTCCCCACTCCCCGAATTGTGTGTAAAATTCAGGAGGGAGATCCACTAGCTTCCCTCAGCATAAACAATGATGAAACAATTTTTGGACACTATCACAAAGGCTGAGTTTATGTTGAAGCTGAACAGCTCTGTCCCTAGTGCAATATTCTAGTACCATGACTTAACCTAGCAAAACACCTCTTGTAAAATCTTGACGGTAGAAAAAACATTTGCCTACTCAAGAGATCCTGTTTGGCTACTTCAGTCACATGGAACTACACTTAGTGTGAATGGAAGTCTCATTAATTTGCACAAAGTAACCAACATGTTTGCTGAGTCTGAACTGCAAAACTGGAAGTCTAGAGCTCAGAGACACTGTGAATGTGATTACAGTAGAAGTTGATGTATTTGAAACAGATTATCTTTCAAAGACTTCTAAATCTGCTTCTTTGAAACATAATTATTGTTATCTTTCAAATTTAGGATGGATTTCTACCTACCTGTCTATCCCTCTGTGTTATTTTATTAACAGTCTGTGCTGCTATGTCCCCAGATGATGCAAATACTGTACTTTGTTTGGTATTAAAAATGCAGTAAAGTAAGTCAAAAGCAAGCTCTTCAATCTCTCTCTCCTATTTATTGCTTATAGCTATGATCTCACCTTTCCTATGTCATTAATCTGAGATTTGGCTCAAGGCATTTTGGCAGACAGTACTGAAAAAGGTAAGAAAGAAAAAGCACTTCTGGCCATGGAGGCTCTGTGGTATCCAGCACAATTCTCACTCTTCTAGAATATCCCTGACAGCTGCTACAGTCTGCTTCCTGGAAATCAGTGACCTATGTTAAGCTATTCGGCCATTGGGCTTAGATAACTCACTCTTAAAGATTGTCTATTCTAAAAAGTTTCCGACCTCCTAGTCTTATGATGCATCACCTGCATCTCGTACATGGTCATTAAAACTAGTCATAATAGATGTCCATCCATATCACGCTGCTTCACACATCAAGATCCCAGGATTTAAAAGCTACTCATATGTATGCTCTATGTGTGCACAAAGTTGTCAAATTTCCCAGGATACTGCCTTCTAGAGTCTGCTATTAATATTGCATGGTAGGCGTGGGGATGGGTGTCTCTGAATCACATATAAGTAACTATGCTCTGTCTTAATGATGTGGGGTACCTAATAGCTACCCAGACAGGACAGCAGTTGCCAAGGTCCCTCAAAAATGTCTGAAGCTGATGTTTAGAGTCTGTACTACCATTAGGATCCCTAAAGCTTTAGCATAAGGAACAAAGAGATGGCCTGGGGCACTTTAGACTGTAAAGAGTCTGGTCAAGGTGGGGAATTATGATAATGGACTTTAACACATATAGCACAGAGACGCTATGAGTGAGCAGTTATATAGTTCTTTCGAATACACGAATTAGCAGGCATCAAGTAAAACTAGCAGACTGTGTATTCAGAAGAAACAAGAGGGAACATGTCTGCAAGCAGCATAATGCGTAGTTCTGGAATGTCTTACATCAAAACTTTTTTGGATACTAAATGTTTACATGGTTCTACAAAATTATTATAAAACAAAATATGTAATAAAGTTGCCTTGAGAGATTTAAATACAGGCACAATCAAATTTGCAAAGCACACACAGCATGACTGGTGGTGAAATGCTATTCTGAAGTGTATTACTAATTGATTGTACCTTGCTCCTCTGCTAATACTACTGCGCATGTGAAACTTCTTGTGAATTCGACCTGACTGAGCTGCTGCTGGATTTGTCAAGGTTGTTCGTATGTTCTGCTCTTGAATAACTCATGTTGATTCTGCACAAGAGTGTTTTCCCATCAATGATAGAAATGCATTATACTGTAGTGCGATATTTTTATGTAACTTTTACTAACACATTTTTCTACACATTTACCAACTCAGGAAAAAATATTTTTGTTTCATTATGAAATAATATGATCATGCAACATAAGTCTTGCAAACATTATTTCTTGTATAATTATTATATTTTTAATTGCAAACTCTAAGCCATACAAACCTTAGGTTTAGCCCTGCTAAAGTTCAATGGTCATGAATTCCTGAATGTTCCTGTTACCCATCAATGTCTTCCACAGCTACACAATAATTAGACTTATTTAAAAAAAAAACAAAACAATAAAGTAGACAAAACCAAAGAATTTGGGTATCATAGCAAAAGCTTAAGATGTAGCAGAGTGCATTAAGGAATGTAAAGTTTATGCTGTGGATTACATACATCACATAATTTAAGCCGATATGGTATAACTGCTTTAGTCACTTTGAATGATAGATACTATCAACATGACAGCAAAAAAAGAAATGCTTGGAAGAACCTAGATCTTCGTTCGAATGTAAGCAATAGTATTTCTGTTAGAAATGACAAGTTATCAAGGAAATGGATGGGTTTTTTCCTATTAAATAGACCATCATGTGTCTGAAGAATATCTGACCTCATGAACTCTTGTAAAAAATGTCTTCTATATTTTGATTTCAGAATCAATGTTTCCAGGATTACCATATGAAATATGATTGATTTTAACTGAACAATGAATTTTTAAATTTTTTCTCTTGGAATATTGTATTCTGTATAATTATAGTAAAAAGTTGGTCTAAATAAGTAGAAAATCAAATGTATAGTGCCAGAATTAGATCTGAAATTAGATCTGTTATTGAAAATTGAGTACCAAGGAAACTATTGCAAGAAAACTAATATCCAGTTATTTTTTCAGACCTTACCCCATTCTGATCTTTCTCTGCTTTTGTTCATCTCCTTCCTTTTAACACATCACTTAGCCCATAACATTCCTCATTCACAGAGGCTACACTCACCCAGTGAGCACTTACATTGTAAGTACATTCGTTTAGAGATGCTTCTTTTCCCTTTTGGAAAGAATTATCACTTTTAGTTAGTGATCTCTCAGATTGGCAGCATGTAGAAAAGCTATGACAGCAAAAGGAAATTGGATAGTTTTACCAGTGGTAATCATTACAGAGCCAAGAAACCTCCACAGCAGTGCACTGGAGAGGTGACCTGTGATTTAGGCAAGACTGAAACAGCTGTCTTACTGTCTACATTGGTAGTGCTCAACACAGAATTAAGGACTAAGCCTTGTAGTACAGGAGATGAAGAGTGGATTACACATGGTGCTTAGGGTTGGGCTCCCAGGGGCAGGCATGGTACATTCCTCTGTCCACTGTATTCTTCCCCGGGTTTCCTCAGAGTCCTGTTTTTTCACTCCAAAGTGTGAATGATGAAATGAGGACTGCAATATTTTTACAGCATGAAATAGGGTGTATGCATTGCATACCTTGGGGTATATTTTGATTGTGAAAGGATTCGGAGACTTCTAGGAAAGTATTAGAGGATTTTGGAAGTTGGGAGCAACCATATTGCCCACTAATCACTGACAAGACTGCTTCATTAAATTAAGATGCCAACAACAAGAAAAGTAAGTACTAGTTATCAGGAATTGTGCTTTTCTACCTTCTATTTCCAGACACTCATACTTGTTCCCATACTGACCACAGGGCATCTGGTGGTCTGGCTTCAGGCATTTTTAATGGTCCCCCTTTTGCTTTCATCATGGACTCTAGTGTCCATGAGTTCTTCAATGTAGACTTCTAATTTTATCCAATTCTCCAAGAGTTCTTATTGCCGAGCAGTTTTAGTACCTGAACTACATGAAAACAAAGTGATTAAGATCATTTGCAATCTAGCTTATTTTGATAAGTATTTTTCTTGATAAGAGTGTCCCTTTATAAAATAAAAATTAATGTTAAATATCTAGGCAGTATAATATTGAAATACTTACATTGAACTACTATTAAAAACATTAACAGAAAGTATGAGAAATATTAAACAAAGTTTCTATCTTATTTAAATTAACTAGAATCTCTTAATTGTAGGAATCAAGTGTGCATATACATGTATTTAAAGCCAGACGTATGAGAATGTATTTTGCCCTCAGTCTTTCCAGAGGAACTTTCAATAATGTACCAAATCAATTACAGAATCATAAAATTCAAAACCTTGAAAGAGCAGCGGATCAAATTAAAAGAAAAAAAATGATTTTTCTAATATATGTAGATTTTAAATTATATGTAACTGTAGTTTTTAAAGTTACTGTTGTAAACATTGTACATAGATATTATAACCCTGAGCTCATGCCCCTGCCTACAGCAAAATGGTAGAGAGCCTGATGAAAGTGCATAACAGGCTATTGGACGCTGAAATATTTCCTTTGAAAAAACTTTGGGACTCTTTCCTCTATTTCCTTAATAAAACCTTTGGGACTCCCTTTGACAGCCAGGTTTTTGAGGATAGATTCACATGTGAAAATAGACTTTTCTAGCTTCATGTTTTCTGGAACTGTACACAGGTAATAGAGCAACAGATGAAAATGAAAAATTTCAAGTATACACAACCAGTAAAATTTTTACAAATCAGAGACTGGATCAACCTAATGGTAAAGTAGAATTTACTCCCTACTAATTAGTTTTATGAAATGTAGCTTTTTTTTTCCTTTTTTTTTTAATAGAGGCAAAGAAGAATCCTAGCACTAGATCACCAAGATTTTTTTTATAGCTCTGCATACCACATTATCATTTTTCAACTTAAAAAAAAAAAAAAAGACAAAAATAAACTAGTATTGTCAGTCCAAACAACTTGGAGTGAATAACTTCACATATAATAAGATTAATATCTTGTAAGTAGACTTAAATTTAGTGAGGTGGAGATTCTTGGCTAATCTGTGATCTTTATTTGTAATTGATTTTGAAAATAATAATGCTGGAATGGAAGATGACAAAAGGATTTTTGAATTCTTTAAAAGTTAAAATTTGAAGGAGAAGCTTCAACAGTCTTTAGATTGTGAACTTAACCTGAGAGTTATATAAAATGTTCATTTTCATCTTTCTTCTTCCTAGAAGCCAGGATATATTCAGGTATCACTTCATTTGGCTATAGAAAACAGGTGTACCATTGCTTCTCAGTTTTGTTTTTTTCTCATCTTTTATTAGAGGAAGAGCCTACTTTTTGCTTGTTTGTGACACAACTTGGAAAAAAAAGATTTCACTACCTTTCTTAATCAGAGTCTTTGGTTTTTGTGAAAGTCTTTGAAATTTGACTAAGCCTCACTATATATATTTCACACAAGGGAACACACAGTGATCTACCACGAGAGCTGGATCCTCCTTGTTTATTTCAGGCCCCACTGAATGACATTTATTTCCATCTGTCCGTCAGTGGTGTAATACGGGGGGAAAAACTCCTTCTTGGACTTCTGAGTGAAAAAAAACAAACAAACAAACAAAAGCCAACAACAGCTAAAAGAGATACATCTGAGAGAGCTAAGCTGAGTGAATGCTTAGATCTTTGGCTGAGCTCAAGGTTATACTTGTTCTAAGGAATGTATTTGAGGCTGAAAGGCATCTTGCTGCTGTCTTTGATTCATCCCGTTTGTTCTTACATTTGTGGGTGTGTAAGCTACCTTTGAGCTCTCCACACCATTGCAATACTGAATGCTAAAGCACAGGAAAAAAAAAAAAAGCTAAAAGTCTATGGAACCACCTTGAAAAGCATCTTTCTCCTCCTGTGCAGATGTCAGTCCAGAGACAGTAGTTTTCATGGCATATATATCATATCAACCTCTTTGTATGTGGATATTTTCACTAAATACTTGCATATTATAAGTTATATTGGCTTATGTATATTTCCACAGCTAGCTATAAATGAGGTACTAAACCCTCTTCAGTCTCATTCATCTGGTAATATTGGAAATCTGAGACAAGATACACCAGTCTGACAAACCAAGTCACCGTACTTCTCAATTCAAGAAAAGTATAACACAACAGTGCTTCTCCTAAAGACAATTCATAAAAATTGTACTTCTGCTCTTGCATATGAATAAAAAAAGAAGAGGGATGTTCTTGAGCTTTCCAGTTATCACATTGATGTAAATCGTGGGGAAGGTTTTTTGTTTTGGTTTGTGGTTTTTTTCCTTTTGGAAGAAAGTTATTTACTGTTTTGCAAAAGAGTGTAATTACTGGTCTTTTCCTATACAATCCAAAATTTATGTTTCATATGTTATTATGTATTAGTGGAAGCTATTAAGCAATGTGTCATGCTTAAAAACAGTTAGCAAATGCACAGCATTTCAGATCCTTATGAATTGAATACCTGCAAATGTCAGAGTTACACATACACTTCATGGTAAAATAATGACTACTGAAACAACACATCCTCAGGGAAGGTTCACCAGGAAAGAAAATGCTTTTACTGTTCCAAAATGCTAATGTTTAGTCCCATTGTCACAAAATAACTGCTATTCTGAACAGACCCATTTGAGCTGAGAACCCAGAAACTTAAAAGGCGCTTTGGAGAGTGTTTTCCAGTAGAGTTCATTGACTTGCTGATTCTGAAAGAAATAAACCAAAAGTGCTGCACTTCTAGACATGCTACATATTGTTAGGTATAAAAGTGGGAAGTCCAAACCAGTGAATAAAATAGTTATTGTTACCAGAAAGGTGCAAAACTGTATAGCTCTGGTATGAATATTTTAGTTGTTTGTAATGACCATGTGCAAATCCACATAGTGATTTTGGTCTCAAAGGATTTATTAGAAGTGACTTTTTCTTTTTTTCTCCCTGCTGGACACACTGAAATAAATCATCTGCCATGGAATATGATAAGTAGAACTGAAGAAAGCAAGTTGGGTTTTAGAAACTACAAACATCAAAAGGGATTTGATCCTAAGAAATATAAGCCTTAAAATTGCAGTTATGTGTAATTCGGAGAAAAATGTCAAAGTGGAAGCACTAACATGGTCTCTCACCATGTCTAGTAATACACTGTTCTGTGAAACAGTTTGGTTTCTGATACATTTTCACTGAAACAGAAAACTCATACAGGTATGCTTTGACTGTAGCATATCATACAGTTCAGAAAAAATGCTTACTTGGGAGCAAAAGATATGCAGAACTCAAAACTACGTAATAATGATTAGAAATTCTTTGTGTCTGTGTATTTTCTATTTATGAGCAACCTGCCAGAAGCATATAGCACCTAGATGATATTTTGTTATCAGCTCTCATTGTCTAGTTAAAGTCACATTCATTTTTATCAAAATGAAACAAAATAAAAAATTATTTGTGACACATTTTAAAAATAGATATGGCCCACAATTTTGAAAATATTCATTAGTTTCTATATCCACTGAGTCTTAGGGTCTGTGCAGATATGAGCACTGAGTTGATTTCAAATGCCTGTGTCCTATATCAGTCAGCTACTAAAAATAGCAGGTACAGAATATTTTCACTTCTCATTTAATAACATGAGTGGAATCCAATGGTGCTCACATGTGAAATTTTTTTTGTTTATTGTTTAAATATATATTGGCACAGTAAATCATAGTGTCTTAGACTTTCGAAATTAATATACATATTTCTAAGTCTAAGGCCATGTTTTGAATGTTTTAACTCTAGAAATGTGCAGTAAGTGGAAACAGTTGCTTATAATCTTGATGCCTGGTTTATATATCCGGCTTGTAGACAGTACTGTTTCTCCTAACATTAAAGGCATAAATTCCAGATGTTATGTAGAAGACACTCTGTATGCACTTCAGGAAGCTGCTTTTCAACATTCACAAATAACAGGTACATGGGTATGATGGAGGACACACTGTCTAGACATTAATAAGTGGAGCAATCACTATTAGTCCATGCTTCTTTTTTTTCTGCCATTAAAATAGATAATGTGCTACAGGGATCAATTTTTTCAATGCCGAGTATTCAACTGAATAACGCCCTTCCAGAATTTTTGCACAAAGGACATAAAATTAAAAGTTTTCCTATGTTTGCCCAGGATAGGATTAAGTCATTATTTTTTAAGGCTCTGTTGTAAATCAAGTACATTACAATGAATTGATCAATCTAAATATTACTTTCTGCAGTCAGCATCTGAGCAGTGCTGGTAGCCTGAGCGCTAATTGTGTGCGAGTGTTGAACCCCAGCCAGTTCTGGTTGCAGACTCATTAGCATATTCATAAGTCACAGCTTCACGCAGGTGCCAGAAAGCTGCGAAATGTTTTGTGACTATTCACTGCCACAGTAGTAGGAATACTGAAATACTCTTAAAAAGCTATTATCTGCTACCAACTATTTAATACTGTAAAGTAGGCTCAAAAACTCTGGAGCAATCATTCCTCGAAGAAACAAAACAAGATTTCTTTTCTTTTTTTTTTAATATCTTTTCTCATTTTCCTGCCTTGCCGTCTTTCTCTCCCATCCCCCTTCTCTGCCCCTCCCCTTTGCCCTACAGAGTGGAAAATTCAGGGCAGGCAGATTAAAAACAATGTTTCTTGCTTCATCCCCTTTTGAAACCCGGCTCTGGTTTTCTTAATACAGGCCAAGAAAGATAGTGTGATAATTGCTAGATTAGACATCTATAGACACTGCTGCATGAGTGATAAAGCAGAATAATGGAACTAAGCTTATTCTAAATGAATCGGAGCAATCCAGGCCCTCACTAATTCAAATAAATACAAAATAAGAGCACACTCTCAACATACTGCTGCCAAATGTGACAGCATGATAAAAGGATTGTCTGGATCAGTGTATCTCTTCACTGCAGTTCACTTTTGGTCCTTTCATCAGCAAAATTTTGTCTTTCTTTAATGAAAAGACAATTGATTCGATTGAAATTATATTTCAAAATCTAGCTAAAGCAAAATGTGTTAAAGGATTTTCCAGCGTTGTTAAATCCATATAACAAGGCTTCAGTTTATCCTTCAAGCATATCTAGGAGTTTGCTCTTGCAAATAAAATTGCATCATTGGTAAGAATAAGAAATTCTTAATTAAGCTAGTTTTAACATTGGTCTTGTTGAGAATGTTTAATCATTTCAATGTTGTATATTAGATTAGAATGAGCATTTTATTTTGCCTTAATGGATCCTGTTAAATTATCCTTCCTCTAGACACTGATTAGTAGGACCTCAATGACCTACACTTTAATAAAACTTAATACATAGTGATCCACAATCAAAGCACACACTCAGGTATTTTTTTTAGGCAAAGGAGCTACCCTAATTACACCAGTGTGTTTAAGAAACATGTACAATTCATTGGGAGTTTGGAATACATAATAACTAATATCCTCTCGTGGAGAGACAGATTTCAAATTATGAAATACTCACTTACTTTGCTATATCTTACAGATCCTTTATATTTCACCTGTACATTTCATGGTTTAATGGGAGCAATATTTATGTGGAAACTATAAAAATCTGTCTACATTAAAACAATTTTAGAAAGAAGATATCTACAAGGTATTTGCAGAAGGATCTATATTTTGTTGTTACACTCTGCAGTCATATCTAAGTCTTGCATAAAGTGTTCAAGATCTTTATTCAATGTGTGAGAGAATTTGACATTGACTACCCTAGATATTTCTAGTATTTCTGCAAGAAACACCTTGGAAGGAGGAAGCCAGAGTGAATCCTGCCACAAAGGTGGAAGTTGCCAGCCTAGCAACAAAATTGTCCTCACTTTAGTCCTGAACTTCTCCTACTGTGTGGCAAGGAGGGAGCCTTGAGCACAAGGGGTCCCAGGGAGCTAGTTGTGAGCTGCTGAAAAAATTCACCCAGCACAGCCCACTCCTTGATGAGATTTGGGTGTCCTCAGAAAGAAGAGCATCAGGAAGCAGGTTGAAGACTGCATTGTAAACCATTTATAGTCCCTGGTGTGTGTATCAGAGTCCCTTTACCCGTCAGACTCATGAACTAGTAGAGTTGTGTCCAGGACTGTCCCCATACAGGTAAAAAATTGAATTCCTCAAACTAGTAAATGAAATATATGTGTTTGGTTTGTTTTGCGTTTTTAGGGTGTTTGTTTTCTTGCTGAGTTCTTAATTCTGAGCATCAGGTTACTTATTCTATTAAGAAGATGGATTGTCTCTACTTTAGAGGAAGATGGAGGTCACACCAGATGCCGAGTGCTTTTGGACAGGTTTAGGTTGGTCAGTCCTGCCAAAGAGGAAAATCCTCTGCAGTATTATCAAGAACAAACTGAGGCGGCTGTGGGAAATCTGAAGTACACTAAAGTATAAGAGCTAAAGAACAGCTATTGACTGTTCTCAGCCTACAGTAAGTTAAGTTTAGGAGTCCAGTTTCATGTTTAGGAGCAGTAGCTGACTTGAACTCAGCAGTAGCTGAGGGCTGTGGCTATGGCTGGCTATAGGAAGCTACAGGTTTACCTGTCCTGTACATTGGCCTGAGGCACGCTGAAGCCAGGTAAGTTCATCACACTGCCTGAGCTATTGCACAGTTCTGCATGAGCCTTCTGCAGAGGAAGGCATGTTAGATGTGCTGGCACATATTGTCATAATAACACAGACACACAGCTTCTGGAACACAGAACTTCTGGAACAGAGTAATTAAAAGTACAGGCAGGTTAGGTTTATGTAGCTAATGTCAAATCATGTAAATACATTCATGCTCAATTACTGGCCATGACCATTGGCCCTGACAAAAATCCTGCCCATTTGAACCATGGGAAGTCTAATAGTGCAAGAAGCAGGCAGACAATTATGCCTTAAGCAGACATGATATCCCACTTTCCATCTCTTGAACTTCCCTCATTCATATTTGTAGAGAATGAACTTTAATTCAGAACAAAACTATTTTTTGTGTGTGTGTTCCATTTATGATCTGTGCTGGAATAAAACAGTTGTCCTTATGCTGAAAAGATGCTTTGAAACAATGCAATTTTGTTCTCAGTTTCACTCCCACAAACTGATTTAGTGTGTATTGTCTCAATAAATTGGAACATGAGCTTGAGTATACTGAGCCTTGAGAAAAAAATTATAGCAAGCTTTTCTCTCCAAGGAGAATGCCTGGTTAAAGTAAAATATCCCCACCATATCCTAGGGAGTACTATCACTGTAGTTATTCCCTTTATAGCTAATGGAAAGGAATAGACACCTCTAGAGAGTCATTAATCTCATCATAAGATAGAACAGATGAATATCCCTGGAGGAGCCTATTTTTCTCCATTAACTATAAAGGGATCCTAAACCGCCTGGCTCAGATTTTAGATGTCTAACTTTCAGATGTTAAATTACAACCGATTAAGTCAATCACATGTTGTTGCTTAGCAGAATGTATTAATTCCCACCACAACCAGTCAACTCTGTCAGCATCCACAAAGAAAAGGCTGGAAAGAGAAAATTGTTCCTGAGTCTTTCCTGAACCTCCTCACACATTTGCAGTAATTGTCATCCAGAGTACACAAGTAGAGGATAATACATATTCTCAGGAATTCTTGACTTCAGCTCTTGCCTCTTTTCAACAGTCTTTCCTGTATTTCCAGTTCTCAGACATTAAGTGATTTATGGGGGAGGAAATTTTCAGAAAGGGTATTACCTGTTCCTATGGCTAGTGGCTACCATCTGCATAGCATTACACATATAAAAAACATTTTGCACCTATTTTGCACATCACTGAAAAGACCAGATATAGTTTTCTGTTGTATACCAACATCAGTGTTATCACTAGAAATGCTATACTTTTGGCAGCTGACTATTTGAGTTGTGATGCATCCATTTTGTACTTGATAGGTACAAGTCTGATACTGTGTCTCTTGCAGCAATTAACCACAGTTTTGCTGTTATGTTCATAAGGTTTCTGTTTTCATAATTTGCCTATAATCAAATACTCTATGAGCTTTCACACAGAAATATTCCTTAAAGTTTAAAAAAAAAAATCACACAGCAATTATTGTGCCAACAAAAGTTGTTTCAAATGCAAACTTAGCTGCAGAAAAGTGGTGACCATTTAGATGTTACCTTGTCCTATTTGTATGCCATACACAAGAGAATATATATTCTTTTTTTTATGGAAAGCTTCACTTTTTATGACTATATTTTATTTTTCTTCATATCTGTTCTTCCTTACTGTAAGAATACTTTTTACAGGACTAGTCAGAGCTTTGCTGAGAGGTTGACTTTGAATCTCAAACTCTATGGAAGACAGAGAGAAAATAACTGCATGTGAAAGTGTATGAAGATGCCCTTTTTTCAAGAACAGCATTTTCACTGTAACTCCTAAAAATTAGACTACCAAAGCACAGCTTTTGTCCTAAAATCTAAAGCTTCTGAAGTTTTAAAACTTACAAAAACTTGCTAAACATTAAACTACTATTTTATTCTGGTTTTTGTTTTTATGTACACACATTGACAAGTTACCTACCCACCTACCTACCTACTTGCCTACACATGTATAAGCATATATAGCATCCTCTTCGGTTCCAAAGGTACACTTAAAGATCATTTAATATGAAAATGGCAAGGAGAAACTCTAATTTGCCTGTCTAAATTTCTCATCGTCAGTAGGGATTTTTTGTCACAGTTGTAGAGGAGGATATAAAAATCCATTCAAGGATGAGAAAAGAAAAGAAAATTCACTTTCTGAAAACCATGAAAAATTTCACAGTATTGTAGCACCTGGCTGCATAACGTAAAATTGCACATGGGCAAAAGTTGTTAATGCGACTGGAACATACAAAGACCCATAGAATTCAACAGCACTACAGAACTATCAGAATGAACAGATTCTGGAAAACGACATTGATGTATTATGTATAAAACAGATCTGTACTCCACTTCAGTGTCAGCCATGCATGACTTTTTATTCCTCTGCTATCTTTACTTAGCACTGGCAGGGAAAGTAAATTTCCATTTACCCAGGGTTTCTCTAAAAAGCAACAGTTTTTAAGTAATATACTAGTGAACTTCTGAAAAAAAATACAAAACTAGACCAGAGGTCTCAAGTTTATGAGTAAAATTTTCCTTGGAAAACACAATCTGGAGAAGCTGTGTGTAACTTGAGAAAAAGGTACAGTTGGAAAGTACTTAGTTATTAGGTGGCTGGAAGTCTTCAGAACAAATACAGCAGGAGGATAATAATAATGCAATTTAGGCAATTTAGCTGCAACAGCTTAAAAAGATGCCACTCCACTCCTCAGGTGGAAGCTACTGTCCTGACAGCTGTGACCCCAAAATAAATGAGGTGACCACTTCAGATCCATTTCAGTGTAAAATCATAAGGTTAACTTAAGTCATTGCTGAATGTAGTTTCAGATGAGTAGTTTCTGATTTATGTATTTACTGTTAAACCAGTTTTTTATACTGCAAGATTACCTTTCTCACAGGAAGAAAATGATGAATTTGTGAAGTTCTTCATTGATTTTGTCTAATTGAAACATGACATTGAAGACTTCATCTTATCTGCAGATGTCTTCTGTAAATATAGTAAGTTCACTCCGCAGTCAGCAGAGACAGACCCACATTGGATTTAACGTGATTCATGCTCATTGAAGTGTTTACCATTGTGACTATTTTGAAAAGTAAAAATTTTATGCTTTGTGTTGTGATGCTTTAAATTTTGTTAATTAAGGAAAACTAATAAAATGTTGTCTCAAGTAGCGTAGAGCTTTTTTTCAGCCATCTACTATGACTGTATTGTGTAGATATAAAACATATGATACTGTGAAACTATAATGTTCCTTGTGCTATGAATTCCCAATGCTATATTAAACTTTCCGGTCTAATAGAAGCACTTTATTAGAGATATAATGTGTAAATGAACAGATGAAGTTCTTTGCTGATGTGAAATAAGTCATGTTAGATAATCTTAAATTTGTTCTGAATTTAAAGATCTATATGTTTCTCATGATGTCTTTCCATTTTGTAAATTAGCAAGACTGACTAAGCAGACCAATGTTGTGTCACATATGTTGCGGGGTTTATGTTTTTATCAGAATTATATACTCTAGTATAAGTCATTCAGACTGATGGCACCCCTGGCATGAAGCTCTGCAGAAGAAGTAGAAGCTGACCTGCGGGGCTGTGTGCCATTTGTGATGAATATTAAATCAAAATTTCTCTGAAATGCTGTCACAGATGCAGAAGGAAAAAAAAAAGTAAAGGGTTATATAATACATGATTTCTACATCTTGGAGTAGAGAGTATTACGAAACCTGTCCAAGGCAGGTATTTCTGTGGGTGTATGTGTATGGGTGTTCAGTCTGCTGGTCTGACAGACTAGCTGTGTTTTCTTTGGAATGCTTTCAACAACCAAGTCAATATTACTGAGAAAAATATATTCATAAAACAACAACACAGCAGAACTCTTTCACTTCTCTTAAGCATTGACTAGACCAGTGTATTGTAAGGGTGTCAAGAGATCACAGGTTGCTGTATTGGAACAATACTTCTCTGGGATCATTTAAAACAACTCTAATCCATCATATTTCTGCTTCTTTAAAAGAGTAACAGTGCAATCAGTACTTTATGGCCTCAAGAGCTGCCTAAAGATCTGTCAACACTTCTCCTATGTTACCTGAAAAAATGACTTTTGAGTAGCTTTGTTCTCTTGTGAAACAGAACTGGTACACGTACAAGCTGTTTAGATGGCCTTGCTTTTGAAACTGCTGAACTGACACAAGAAAAGGCAGGTGATCAGACCAGAGATGTGCAAGCTGCACAATTAAAAGTTTAAGACCTTGTAAATGGTGAAAGAAGGAAAGAGGAGATTGAAAGAGGAGGTTGAAAGAGAAGGAAGAAGGCAGATAACTTTAGCTTTTGAAAAGACATTTTGCCTTTCTAAAATTACCTTCTCTACTTTCCGACTTAACAGGAAAAGCATTTACTATTTTCAGAATTCTGGTTTTGATCTTAAACTCATGAAAATAAATTTAATATAAAAATAATTCTGTGTCACAACAATAAAGGAATGCATAAAAAACCCTTGTCAATACTGTCCAAGATGCATTTACAGTGTCCATCATTATTACCATCTCAGAAAATCAGGCCAGCTCCTTGAATACCTAAATATGATTTGATGGTGCCTACTCTTAGGAAAGTAGGTTTAAAAAATATATATTCTTCTTGCTTATGATGAAAAGAGATTCCAGAAGGCTGTAGTGTGAGAAAAATAAATATATCACTCTGCTGAGAAACAATTTTTAAAATTGCAAACATAATTTGTAAAAGAAGAAAATTGAATATGTCTGCATTGGTATATATGCAATATATATTTAACTTTTATAGGTCTCACACTCAAACACAAATCCTATATTCCAGTGTCGGAAGTCCAAATAGAAACGGGAGTGAATGCATGGCATACTTTACACATTCGTGTGGGCTGCCTGGGCATCAGGAATCCTGAATGACGTCTGGGAATCTCACCATTGCTGTTGCAAGGCATTAACCGCAAGGTGAAAGTAAAGCTCCCTTGTAAATCTTTTACTATCAATGGTAACGTATTGAAAATTATGCAAACAGTCAGGGAAAAATGAGTAGAACTGAGAAACTTTGGTATAAAACTTTTCTGGAACTTACCGACTTATTTTCAAGCAAATATCTTTGAATAACTAGGGATCTTTCAACAACTGTCATGTATGTTGTTCTAAGATTTTATCTATATGGGTACATAAGTGCATAAACACATTTATATACTTATGTTTTAAAACTAATGTAATTAAATATGCCTTGTAGACAAAAACAATTTGAAAAAATCACACATGCAATTCCGAAATAGGAAAGTATTATCTGGCAAAATGGAATTTGCAATATGTCAAGACAACAAAAAAGAGTATCTCCATATCACACAAAGGGGAAATGAGAAGTGAAATAAATGGTGAAATTGTGAAATGAAGAAAAGATGAATGAATTAGGAAGAAGGTGTGAGGTAGCACTTCCACTATATCAGGAAAAAATCACTTGTGGTAATGCAGTTTATACTAAATTTATGAACTGGCAAGCAAAATTTGGGAAGGTACCAAAACAAACTCCCTAAACTATAAATATGTGTAAACAAACAACTTTTAGCTATATAGAGCTAGATATAGTACCTCAATAAAACATCTTCAGACAAATCAAGGACCTGGTAGATAATCAAGTTATGTTCTCCCTTGGCTCTGCACGTGGCTCTTCCATTGAGATCAGCAAGAGATATATTTGATATACCTATATGACCAGACTAACAAGACACTCTGGTTACAGGGAACTTAACGCATCTTTAGAAGACACATGCTTTCCACAAAATCACTTATAGCACTGAATAATTAAAATGCTTACTTTTCAGTGGAGCAAAAACGTAAATAATCAGTTTCATTTTGAGTAATGTGGAATGATTTTATTTCACGATACATGTATTACAAGGCCTTAAACCATGGGAAAAATAGAGCCATAAATCCAATTGTCTTGTTTGCTGAACGCATTTGTTTGAATGAATAGCTCTAGGATTTTTAAGTCAAGCTCAAATCTAGGAGAAGGCTTTGAAACTTTCACTGTTGGCATTAGCTTTCAAGGAAGACCATAGAATGTCTGTAAATCTTGAGAAACTGCGCATAAGGTATTGCAGATCAGGTCTTATGTCTGCAATATGCTATAAGACAAAAATGTGAACTGAATCTGCCTCATAATAAAATTAGTATTTTAGATTCCTATATTGGAAATAAATGAAAGGCATGGGTCTAAATATGCAATCCAGAAAGTTCTTATTTCAGTGGCTGTTTAATCTAAAAAGTGCTTGTTTTTCACGTGTCCTGTTTATTCAGACATAAATCAACAGATCTCAATACTGTACTTGGGCTATTGAATTCTAGACTCACCCACAGAAGTTATCTTCTTAACTGTGAACAAAAAGTGAAATCAGAAGGCATAGATCATTTTCAACAAAACACATAAATGATGATGACTAGCAAGTAGTAGACTTTTATCGCTATTTCTTCTTCTCTGCATTATTTAAACCAGTGACTAACACAGAATGAATAGACAAGATTGCAAGATCTGGGAGTAGCGAGTAGAAACTTGAGGATTTTTGTTCACAGACTTGCATGCTCCAGAGTCATGTTTCTTCTTGATTAATCTCCATGTGACTCTATTATATTTCCAGTCTCTTATGCAGTGCTTCATGTATAGAGAAATGGACAACTTTCCTGTTCAGACTATAAGATATGAGTCTGAAATCAGCAATTAGTCCAGATTTCCCATTTCTGAGGTATAATCTTTAAAAAAACAGACAAAAAAAATGTAAGTACAGCATGTATTTCCATATATGTTTTGTACCATATTTTGAACAGAGTGAATCATGTTCAGTTAATTTTCTAACCAGAGGAAAGGCTCCTATGAATGGAAATAGGTATTAAATGTATTGGTATCAGTCAAATACCAGATTTCAGAGACAGGACTTCAGGTTTATGTTAGAAGTTTGGAAATTACCTTCATCCCTTTCAATCACCTACAGAGTCCAAACAATCATCTTCTAGGTAGAGATATGCTTTGCTAAGCACACTGCCTTACCTCAGTACCAGAAAAAACTCCAGTGCATGATGTTTAGATGTTTAGACATGCTCCCTATATTACAGAGAACATTGCTAATTTCTATCTCCTATTTCTTCATACAGCTATTCTGTGCACGTAAAACAGCTATTCAGACAAGTATTTTGCATATTTACTTTTTAAAATAAAAAAAAAACCACACAAGGTTTATACCCTCAGATCAATGTATATTAAATTTAATTTTACTGAAACTCAACTGCCCATACCAGCCGTAAATTTAGAAAATACCTTTGTATGCTGAATGTTTAGGTAAGGTCTGTTAGGTAGCTATTACAAATTAGATAACCACATAGTTGTTCAAAAAGAAGAAAATATTTCAGAAATGTCTGTGAAACCTAGTGACAAACATTTAACAGACATTTACAGAGATCCTGCTAATAAGAAAACAAATAAAACAGGAAAGTCTGTTACAAAGAGCAAGCTACCTTTTTGACAGTTTTCAAGTATTTTACCTTTTTAAAATACTACTAACTTAAAATACTTTAAATCCTGTAAGAAATTTGTTTCATGTTTATTTTTGCAAACTTATTTCCTGCGATAAATGTAAATAAAAAGCTGAAAAGGTGATTATTTAAAGATAATTTTGCTTCTAGATCACCATAAGCTAATAGATTCAGTCTTTGTAGAATTATGTTAGATAGATATCAGCCAGTTACCGTATCATTTATGTTATTCCAATAACACATGCTATGCTACTTGCTGTGGTTTGATTTTTTTTCAGATAGTGCTGTCAACTGCTTTAATTCGGGATCCATTATACGTTTTAAAAATTTTGGTATACACCTCATCTTTCTTTAATGTTAGTAAAGCCCATAGAGAAGTGTAATCATATTCTAAAGTGTGGTCCATATTGTTAGTTCTCCACATGGCTATTCTACATTTAAAAATTAATTTCTCTGTTCTTCAAAAATAGCATAGCTTTTATACTTGGTTTTCCTTCCTTTAGGAATGATCTGTAATTTTCACTTATTGGCAACTTACATGTGACACATCACCATAACCAAGAAAAGTTTTTTGTAATATATAATATAGATGCTTACAGTAGGGAAATGAATGTTATAGTACAAAACTAATAGAATATAGACACTGTAATTTCTATTTTATTTAACCTTCAAAAATTTCAAAAATAACTCCAGAAGTTCTCTAACTCTATGCAGGTGGTGGTGGTTGTTTTTCTGGGTTTTTTTTTTCCTGTAAATATCATCAAAAGTTTCCTTGTCTGTACATGGATTTATCCATGGGCTAAAGTTTTACAGAAATGGTGCATAGCTGTATACAGCAATCATTTTAGAATGTGTATGTTAGTTAAATTCAAATGAATAAAGAGTACTTGCCTAAGACACTCACCACAATATAAATCAAAAAAACCCACCTTATCAATAGAATAATTAAGTCATTAGTAAACACTATAAAATTAAAAGTATGTAATACTGTTAATTATGTGTAAATAACGAACGTCTTTAAAATTTACAGTTATGTGATGGAAAATATACACACATGTAACATCATTTTGGTGATACTGGTAACAATTGTTGATAAAACACACAGAAAACAGATAAAAAGCATACTCTTTACACTGCCCAAGTGATTCAAAAGGTAATTTATTGGCCAACAATGTCAGTAAGTCTGAGCATCTGCTTTTGTAGTATGTAGCATACTTTGCACATACGAAACACATTTACAGTCTTGCTAGTCACTATTTTTTTCTCTCATGTTACAACATTCTATCTCTACCATTTAAGAATTTCATTCAAGAATTTCACTAAAGTGATGGAAATCTTCAGACTGAGAGCAATATATTCTGTAATAGTTCAATAAATATAAAGACAGGTTTGGTTTGGGTATCAGTTAAGTTCTGTACATAATATACATATAATCTGTACATATATATAGTAGACCTGATAATACACCTACTGTAAACATTGGAAAGACTGTTATTGACTTGAATGGCTTTTGCTAACATTTTAAGTGTATGGTATCAGAAAGCATACTAAATTCAGGTGTTCCAATTTCTCATATTTCTTGTACCTGAAAAGCTCTTTGCATATACCCCCATGCACTGCATAGTGGAACAAACTCATATTACGCTTTTTCCTCTGTTATACACATGCAATAAACATTATGCATGGTCTTGAGAAGATTGACTGTGAAACTTCGTATTGATTACTTTGACAATATAGAGAGGTACACTCCTCATTGTCAACAGCAAAAGCCCTGTCACACAACTAGAACATCTGTATAATGACACAGCCTAACTTATGTGAATGTAACCTACCAGTAAAGATCAGAAATCATTTGTACTTGAAGTCATAAAGATGTACTGTCTGTTACTTATGTAGTGTCACTTATTTAATATATTGAAGAAAAAAAAAAAAAGATTATACCTAGCAAAAACCAGATGAAGAAACAAAATCTGAGTTCATCTGTTGCCTCTCCTTTTATTCCTGGAAGTGTCAGGTGAAACTTTTAACCTTTATTTTTCAAAGCTGTGCACAAATTCTTTTGTTTCCTGACATTAAAGAAAATATTTTAGCAAAGCTTTTACAAATATCTTTGAAAAATCAGCACTTGCATTATGTCAACACTTCGAGTGTTTCTTAATGAAGCATCCTTTCAATTTTAATGAAATTTGTTGGTGTATTTTGTTGGTGCTTTGGAAAAGAAAAAGTAAAAAATCAAAAACAAAATAACCTTTGATATTATTACGGAACCTCATTCCCCGAGAAATTAAGGAGAAAACATTACTTAAACATATGGTCTTTGTGTTGAAATAGGACATCATGCAACTCCATATTACCAGAATTTGTCTGCAGTCATTTGAAGCTGGCAAAGATGGTCCTCAGTCCTGGCTCTGCAGTAGGTTGGCCAATGTATCAGGTAAAGCTACGTGCTGTAGAAGCCAATTAAGATTAAAATAATTTCTGTGGTGGTAAATTGTAATGAGATGATTTGGACATGTGCTTCTTTTCCCCTACACACTATTGAGCCAAATTCTTTCGAGGTTTGTTAAGATCTTCTCTCCCTTTAATGCTAAAGTGTTACAATTCTTCACAGAAACAGAAAGGCAGATGTCAGAGAATCATAGAATCATAAAGGTTGGAAAGGACCCTACGATCATCAAGTCCAACCTACAGTCCTACACCACCTTAACACTAAATCATCTCCTGAAGTGCCACATCCAACCATTTTTTAAACATGTCCAGGGAGGGTGACTTCACCACCTCCTTCAGCAACCCATTCCAATGTCCTCAGCAGATCATTTTTTTCTCCTCAGATTCATTATAATGTGATAATCTTAGGTATTTTATGACTTCTCTCTACTCTTTGTTCTCATTTTAACTACAAAAATAAGAGCATGCATGTACACCTATGTAAATGTCTCACTCAGTTTATGATAAACTTGTATTTTAACACTGCTACTAAGCCATTTAAGATGAACATGTGAAAACTAATTTTTATTAATAAAATGGATGCATTTTTATATAAATCCTACTTTTCCCTCCTCTTCCTCCCTCCTAACTGCAAAACTTCTTCACATAATGCTAAAAACTTTGGTGCGACTGAGTTGCAATAGGGACAATATTTGTTACCTATGAATTAAAATCAAATATTTAAATTCTTTCATAAGATATTGCATTGTTCATATATATTCACTTTTATTTTCATCATCAAACTACATCTGTATATGTCTGAAAACACTCTTGATGATGTTATTTTTGCTGGGTAACTCCCTATCCCAAAAACTAACCAAGACGTACAGTGTTTGACTTCTTTAATCATGACCCAAACTCTGATAGATTTGTAATATAAGTACACTTGTTTTCTTGGGAAAAAAAGATTCTACAGAAGGACATGTGCCAGAGAACCTTTCCTCTTTCTGCAAGCAGCTAAAAACATAGACCTGCTGGGGGCCCTGTAGACTCTCATAGGGCATTTCAGACCTTCCTAGCTATGGACAACTGACTGCTTCTACCTCTTAATCAAGAAAGAGAGGCTGCTCTTCTCCGTGTCATGAAAGTAGTCATGGTTTGACTAGAAGAACTTTTTTCCTCTCTCTTGGCCTAACATGTTATGCAACAGAGATCAAAGTGTGTCTGTCTTAATATTTTCGAGCCGATTAGGATTTAAAGATGAAATAAAATAGTAGGAACTAAGGGAAAAGAAAATAAGGGAAAATCTAAGAGAATAGAAGGAACAGAATATCTTAAAGTGGAATAAGAAAGAAAGTAAAGACTTAGGTGAAACTTGCGTAATTATGAAAAATTAGTTGGTCAGGACTTTCAATGAAGATATTTATTTATTTGCATAGGTTCCCAGTCAATAAGAATCAATTGGTAATCATTTATTTACATGTCTGAATTGTCAAGATTTTTAAAAATTCAGAGTAAGTCCCTTATTTATGAAGTTTTTATAATGGTTAATTTCATCATCATATTCCCCAAAATTTTACTTTTCTGAGGAACACTGGAGTGGTTCTCTTAAAGGGCATTATTTCAGTTTATTATATTTTACTGTGCTTTCCCAGTTTAGCATGTGTGTGCTCAATAAATTTAAATTTTACTTGTGTATCAACTCCATTTTATTAGTAAAAATCAGTACACTAAGACTCAGTCAAAACCTGTACATGTTTAGAGGGAGACTGAAGTGAAGCAGAGAACTTGTAGAAAAATTAAATACTCTACAAATAATAATTATTTTATTCAAAAAAATTGTGGTTTCACTCTTCACTGGGCTATCTTGCCATTTACTGTATATCTATTTCTTCTCATGAGTGAATGGAGTATTTCAGGTTTGTAGACAAAATATACACAAAATTTCAGTCCTTTCCTTGTAACAATTGTGTCTGACTATCTCTCCCACTGAATCAAAGTTTATCTATTTTTCTGTGTTAGAAATTAGGCTTATGGACAAGTGTTGTGAATACATTAATACTTGAAAATAGCAGTATATCATTACTGTCCAGGAAGTTGCATCATCTACTAAAAGTTAGAATATTCATTCTGATGGTATATCTAAAATGTGGATTAAAAAATTCATGGGAAAATCAGAAACCAAGCTCTAGAAAAAATCAACTAAGCATAGCAAGAACTCATCAAATTATAAAATCACTCTAAAAGTTAATATGATACAGGTAAAAAGGGAAAATGACATTTTCCAATAAAAGAAAAATCTATTTTTAATAGAAAAAAAAAAAAAAGAGGTCTTTCTCAATCCATTTCTATTTCTGGAACTTGGCATAATGCTGAACAGAAAAAATGTACAACCTTCAGGTGCCTGGAGAAGCATTGTGTTAGCAGCAGCCAGCAACATTTATTCAACATACTTCAAGTTTCTTCTGTGAACAAAGTTAATTACATTTATAAACAGTATGGACAGTAAAAGAACAAATGATGGTATTTGAAAAGATTTTGAGCTTCACATGACACATTTACTGCAAGTATATAAACTGCAAGTCAGTTGTGTCAAATTAAACCTATTCATGCTGAAGTATTAGCAGATAGTAGTTGCAGATTAAAAAAAAATCAACTTTGACAAATACATGACAAATAAGCTGCAAGCCATCTGATAAATTAGTCTCATACCAGTTTTTCATGATGTAAGCCCAGAAAACACTAATGTTAGAGCAAATGTTCTCAAGTAAATATTCTTGAGTGATTCTTGAGTGATATATTGAATGCAAAATGAAATTAAATTACAAATAGTTTTGTTGATTTATTTACTAAAAAGCAGTTAATATGAAATTACACGATTTATAAACTTTTTCACTCCAGCTTTTTGATGATTTGAAGTTCTGTGGTCAACAATGAGAGCATAACACATTACCACAACACATTAACATTGGTATTAGCTACATACTGATAAAATAACAAAAAAGTTCGATGTTAAAAAAAGCAATAAAATTTTCTGGTCAAATTATCTGAAAATAGATTTACTTGTTATGGTACATCCATCTGAATTTTCTCATTACCAAAAAAAACAACTTACACCTTTTATCTTTGACCCAGAAAAGAAATATATTTCAATACTTAACAAAAAATTACTTGTAGAATATTCTTCTTGTGTGATAGAAAAATAGTATGTGAATCATTATTTAAGTGTTCTCCCAGCAGAAGTAGTTTTTACCCAAAGAAATAAAGTTATTCAATTATATATTCAATAATTCAAATATAGATGTAAACAAAAATATTTAAAAATATATTTTAATGTGTTACAGTTTTCAGATAAAAAGAGATTTGATTACTCTGAGAAAAGCTCTGCATGGGTTTTCCTGGAAATTAACATGTTTTTAGAAATGTCATTCATACTCAAACACCATTTGTACTGGACTGTAAAGTTTCCACAGATATACCATAGAGCGTTTTAAAGAGGTACCTCTACTAATTAGCAAAGTCAGCATCTGCTTATTCCACTCACAGTCACAAAGATAGCTATTTACTTTTTTTTAAGTAATAATTATATCAACATTTGGGTTTATATTATTATTTTGTTAACTTTAATTCAACTAACTATCTGTGAAGAAATGTACTCTGTGAACATACATGAACATAGTACCCCACAAAAAATAATTATAGTCCAACTCAATACTAAATGTTAGCCCAACGTTTGCATTTATTTATTTTGCTAAGTTCTCAGTTGTAAGTTTACCAGGGGCATGAAGAAAGTAGTAGGAGCACAATACTGCTTTTTGCCTACTTTTGTAACTAAAATTCTCCTTGAAATACTGAGAAAACTCACTTCCTTTACTTGACAAGTTTTTCTGTCTAACAGAAAATGATGATTGCCTATATCAATCGAGTTTGTGGCTGGTGGTTTTTTCTTTTTTCCTCAGTGATAAAAACAGTGAGAAAAAAAGCAGTTGCCTTTAAAATAAGCCCTCCTAGATGTAAATTTTTGGTTGTACTGAGGGATTAAAAGTGATGTTCTGCCTGCATGGCATTTATTGCAGGATCAGGGTATTAACTTGTAGATAACTGAAGGAGAATGCACATGAGCATACTCAGTCCCTGTGCTAAAAACTCCTGAAATGCTTTTTTATTAGGGATGTGAAGCATATTTTATTTTTTATTAAGATAATAAAAAGGATTAGTCACATTACAGATTAATTGCCAGCACAATTTATAATCCGTAATATAAAATGAAGCTCTTTGGTTAGCTGAATTCAGAAATCCATCTGAAAATATAATCTTTCCTTATGTTTGTAGGTCTGTAAAATAAAAATTAATGCTTTTCTGTGTTAAAAATTTTGCTTAGCAGTGAGACATATGCCATGCTTTAGCCTGGAGAAAAGATTTCTGGTACAAATATTTTGAGTTAAATTTAAAAATCTGGCTATTTACTTGAGACAATAAAAGTATCATTATTTTCTGGAAATTTTGAAAAAAAATGTTAATTGTTAAAAATCCATACAGATGAATTTATGAAAGTTCTAGTATTATCACCTGTTAAGAAATAATCTCACTGGTTCAAATATGCGAACTCTGACATAAAATAGATGTGTCCAATAAAGCTGAAATTCTTAAATCTTGCATTTACTCTAACTTCCTTCTTTCATTTATTCATCAGCAGATTGTTACCTTGAGAGAACTGTGTTAAATATTTGGAAGTAGCAATGTGGATGTTTTTCCTGATACACTACCATCACTCCTCTTTTCTGTCCATAAGGATGATATGGGAAGTGTCCCTGCTCATGGCATGGGGATTTGAACTAGATGAACTTTAAGGTCCTTTCCAACTCAAACCATTCCATGATTCTCTGGTTCTATCATAAAGTCTGGCACATTAGAACACACTAGCCCATTGTATTGAGTAATGACAAGGGATTGGAAAAGCCCACAGCAACTACCGATGTCCATCAGATAAAGATAGGTAGACAGACAAACAGACACTGTTTCTGTAAACTCTCAGTTGCCTGAAACAAGTTTACTAGCCTCTGTAGAAACTTTACTCCGTGTATATTCCTGATGAATTAATGAGAACTATTTTCTTTCTTCCGTAAAAATACCTCCTGGTTTCTTGTTCTACAAATCGTAATTGTTTTGTAAAACCTCTTCCCAAAATCTGTTGCCTTGTTTTCATTTTCATATAAACATATAGTAAAGCAAGAATTCACTAGAAGAAACGGAATTTTTTCTTTGTGAGAGCTAAACTTTCTTTTTTAATGATTTTTTAAATTTATTTATTTTGATTTAATCTTTAGAAATATACTGATCATCTGCACAGGTATCTATAGCTACCTGTCCTTTGGTCTCTGGTTTCTGTGATTTAATAAGGCATGTTATAGACTGAATGTATGCATAATAGTTCTACTTTTCAGCATATTTATTTTTAGTATTCTATAATAATCTGACATTAATTTATATACTAATTAATATTAGGATATTTTATTATAATAA
>NW_009705579.1:1555-1774 GCF_000703405.1 Apaloderma vittatum | reverse complement strand
GGCGTGCCCCCGCACCGGGTGCTGCATCTCCACGAAGGCCAGCTCCCCCACCGTCACCTCACAGGGACCCAGCGCCTCGAAACCGCACTTCTGGTAGAAGGGCACGAGGAAATCTTCGCACATGAGCAGGGCTCTGCGGGCGAAGGGCAGGCCCCGCAGGTGCTGCAGGGACCTCCACATGAGGATGGAGCGCTTGCCCTGCTGGCCGGACAGGCGGGG
>NW_009705579.1:0-1446 GCF_000703405.1 Apaloderma vittatum | reverse complement strand
CTTTGGTTCCCCACCCACATAAACCAGGGTTCGCATCTTCCCCCAGAGTGGCCAAGGGTCCCGCTGCCAGCCCCCTCACCTGCTCCTCATCGTCCTTGGAGAGTTTTTAATTTTAAAACAAGCAGTGAGGGGAATTCCTTGGCATATCTTTTAAACGACATCAGTGAAATTAATTACTGGGAAAGTTCATTTCCACCAGAGCAGCCCTGTGCTAGTTAGTCTCGAGAGCAGACTTGGTGGTGAGTAGCTCCAGGGAGCTTCTCCTCAGCCCCAGGCTCTGGCAGTGACTTTCCCAATGCACGAGCGGGGAAGAACAGGGACGGCTCTTACCTGGCTGAGCCCATCCTGGTCCCAGAGAGAGCCGATGATGAATGCTACAAGCCGCCCTTCTTCAAACCAGCCAAGGGAGAGCTCCGGGCACAGGTTCAGAAAATGTCGGATCTCATCGAGGTGGAGGGGACAGTCCCCAGAGACAGATATAAAGGCTGCAAGGGGACGGTGGTGAGCACAGCAAGCGGGACCGAGGACACCCACACCCGGAAAACACCCCAGCACTGGTGTAGGGAGAAAGAGGGACACAGCCAGGAGAGATGGCAAGTGGCCTGCTGCCTGCTTGGCCTGAAGGAGCTCAAAGGGCATCGATGGCTCCAGGGAGCAGCTCTGCCCCTCCAGAAGCAGCAGCCCAGGGCCTGGCTCCCTGCTCTTGTTGCTGATTCCCTGGCTACAGCAGCGGGTGCTGAGATGAACCCTCCCTCCTGGCACCTCCGTGCCTGCCCTTGGGAGAGGAGGGAGAAATGGACTGGTGAGTCTGGCTGAGGGGAGCTGGGGGTGCCTGGGATGGAGGCGGGGGGGAGGTTCCTGGGGGTGCACCTCAAAGTCCCCCCGTGTGATAGGAGGCTGAGCACTGTGTCCTTCGTCCCACCTTCCCCCTCTCCTGTCTGCTTGTCTCTGTTTTGGGAAAGCTGCTGGTCCTGCTCCAGCATCACCACAAACCACACCAGCCCTGGGCAGCTGGCTGGGCTGGGGGCACCGTGATTCCCCACCTCCTTAATCACAGCCGCCCCCGCCTCGTGGAGGAGCCTGTGGTGGCCTGGCCAGAAGTCATGGCCGCTGGCTCCCTCCCTCGTCACGCAGGAGGGCATTGCATGGGGGCTGTGCCACCACGACATGGCCCCAAGGAGCACGAGGCACTGCTGGAAGGAGGGGACAGGGCATCTCTGGCCAATGCCACCAGACAGGACCCCCCCTGGGGCAGCCCCTTACCTTCCCGCTCGATCTCGAACACGCTGATGGCGTCCTCGGGGCTGAGGCAGCGGAACTCGCTGGCGGGCAGTGTGTGGCGGCGCTGGCCCCCGGGCGAGCTTCGGGGGGACCTCAGGTGGACCGGCTTCAGGAAGGGCAACGCGCTGAGTGCCAGCATCCTCCTCCCCCTCCCGCTCTGCTCTG
>NW_009705578.1:0-27115 GCF_000703405.1 Apaloderma vittatum | reverse complement strand
GCCTCAGCCATTCTGGGATTCTGTGTGGTTCCGAAGGTCGGGGTGACTGCTCAGAGAGAGACGGGTTTCCTCCCCGCCTCTCTTCACTCTAGACTGTTGCATGTGGAGCTGGACTGAGCCAGCCCAGTAGCTCTCACTGGGAATACTTCACTGACTTCACTGCACTGACTAAACATCTTGACTCTTCAGTTGTGGCAGTAAGAGAAAGGGGAGAGGAGAAGAAGAACAGCAAACTAATTTATCATCCCGGAAGCTTTTGAAAAAAATCACTGAACTTCTAGATACTACTTATTTACAATTAATTTTACCCATATTTCTGTCCCTTCTTATTGGCCTTCACCTATTAGTGCTTATGCTTGCATCGAGGGCCAGAGATCTCTACTGAACAACAGCACAACTGTTAAAAGCTCCTGAACTGTTCTCCTACTAACAACAGTGCAGCAACAAGGCAAGAAGGGAAAAAAAATAATTTATGGCCCATCAGATTATATTGCCATAAATTATCCGCAACTATTTGAATTTTTAAAATCCGAGAAACCTCAAGATTGTGGAGAAGGTAAAACCTGTGTATGGCAAGAAGAATATTTAGAAACAGATCACTTCTTTTTTGGATTTCTGGCTTGTTTAATGTAATCAGAAAAGGCATGGCTCTCCTGATTTATCTCTGTATGCTTCAGGTGAAATTTGAAGAACTGTAAAATAAAAACAAAGGCAGCAGATCAAATAAATGATCAGCAGACCACGCAAAACCAGACGGTATTTTCTGATTCAAGTATTATTCTATTTTTATTTTGCTTTTTGGGGAAATAAAATCCTACTTAGCAGCAAGAACAGAAGAAATGACAGAAGTAAGGAAGGTACTAGCCAAAAGCTACAGAACAAATACTGACATTTTCCCAACCCAGGGTGAGAGTGGAAAACAGCCAGCAAAGAGCAGGAGAAAAGGGTACACTGGCATCCTCAAAAACTCGTGCTGTGCCAGGTCCAAGCCAAATCCTGCCAAAACCGAGACTTCCCAGGAAAATGCTCTGTACTTTATTGCAAATAGGAGAAAGACATTTGTCAAATCCTTTTCTTTTCATCCTCCGGAGAACAATACCTTTTATCTGTCTCTTACTAAGAATATTACCTTAAAATAGAGGTATATTTAACAGCCTTCATACTCTTTCAAAGGTTCTGTGACAACACGATTTGATGAAAACAAAACTACTACCATTTTTTGTTTCTTTTTATCTGTCTTTCCTCTAGCCATCCTTGCACTTCATGCTTTGATACTTCAGGAGATCGATCAAAGGATGGTCATAAAATGTAGTTAAACCAAAAAAATGACACGAGGCTGAAATGTTGCCTCCTTTTGAATAACAATCTTCTCTATTTTCTGCCCTTTGTGAAAAATCCCCTGTGAAGTTCTCCCCTGTGCTATACTCTATTTAAATATTACTTCTTAACGTCAATATTTAGTTTCCTTTTAAAGAAACTCGGGCACAAACTTGAAAACAGCATGCCCTTCGTGTATTTTGTGCATATCCATCACAACCGTAATTTTGCAAATGGACTTCAAGCCCTCCATGCATTACCACTATTACAAAGCAGTCACACAAATGAAATCCAAAAGAATTGCTGCATTTCTGATTTACAAGGCTATTAACTAAAATTCACAAGTTCCAAGATCTGGGAAGTATACTTTCAACAGAATAAAGCTGAGACAAGCTAGAACCATATGAAGAATAAACATATTTATCGTGTGAAATTTGATTAGGGTTTAAGCGAATTAGTAGAGTCTACTGCTCAAAGTGAAATTATTACAACAGTTGTTGAATTAAGAAAGTGTCTTTGACAAACACATCAAAATTCTTTGCCTTATTCTATGTTCTTTCCATCTTACTTCACTGTGATAACATAAACCCTCAAATTTTCTTATCTATTTATTTTCCCTATTTACTTCTGTTATATCATACAAGCAAAGCATTTAAACAACATCAGACAATACGTATCACTTATCATTTCACTTTCATTATTTGTGCTGGCGCCGCTTTAAATCTGAACTCTTGCTCTAACTTCCTTGACACTATATAAAAAGCAAAAAGTCATTTTTTCAGGAGCATTAACTGGCTTCCAACAATTACCGGAGACTTGCTAGTTTTATGAATATTTTGTCAATTAGTAGATAATTAATATTCCACATGGAGGTGTTAAAACCATTTTAAATATGCCTTCCCTGCATTCACACTCACTTTTTTCATTTTTCAAGCTTTTGTATCCTGGTGAGGCACTTGTCTTCATCAAACAGGAATTGATTTCCATCCCAAAATAAAGATATATTTTCATTAATGCAGTTACTTTGGAAAAAACAACTCAAAGACTTTGAAAACAGTCTAACATTTTCAGGCTTTGGGTCTTGGCTTTGTTAGTAAAGGGTTACACTCAGAATGAAATTGTCCAGTTTTATTATCTTGCTCCGGGTTTCTTTAGCACAAATTTGCAGAAGGATTATGAAGAACGGCCACTGACCTGTTTTGAGCTGAGGACCTACCTTTTTATCACTCAGTCCAGTCACTTGGTCAACAAATTCCTCTTGAATCATAAACGCAGCTAAGTTGGCAGTATAACTAGCCAGGAAGATGACAGCAAAGAAAGCCCAAACCGACACCATGATTTTGCTCGTCGTGCCCTTGGGGTTCTGCACAGGCACAGAGTTGTTGAACACCAAGCCCCAGAGTAACCAAACCGCTTTTCCAATGGTAAAGGATGGCCCATGGGGATCTGTAATTGCAAAGAGCCGTTTTTTAGTTGCAGTTAAATTCAGCCTTGCCAAGATACCCTACACAGTAGTAACAAGAGACATGGTTGGACCAGATTTCAGCACGTATTCCCTGTACTCCCAGTGGAATCACAGGATTTATCACAGACACTCTCTATTGTCATGACGCTAATTTCCAGATTTGTAAAAAAACAATTCAACATTTTCCCATGTGGCATTTAGTTCAAAAGTTTGAAGATGAAAACGCAAAGCATAGATCTGGAGGAGAAGTAAACGGGTACACTGTAAGGTATGTGCCACAGTATTGCCCCCTTCAGTCTTCTGTGCCAGCAGACGTGTGAAATGGGAAACTGTGGGTTTAAGTCCTAATGATTGAATTCTACTACTTTTCCCATCCAAATTATGTTTTATCATCTTCGGCCTTAGAACGTTGTGCTTTCTGAACTTTATGTAAGCTCATTTAAGATCCAAATGTGTGAGTACGTCACCTACTTGTAAGCAGCTTTGCCCTCCTAGGATAAATCAGTAAGTCCACACCCAGGGACTCCCTGCATGGACACGTAACTCAGAGCAAACCAGATTCTGGCTTCCACACACGTTCAGTCAGGTCCGTGTTGGCATTACAGGTAAAAACTTGTCCCAGCTAATCCACTCTGTAATTCTTGTTACTCCTGTTTTCAGTCAGCTTTTAACTCACCCCAAAGCAAGAAGTGGCCAGCACAATGCCGGTGTGCCCGCACAGGGCAGAAGTGGATTAGCAGTGCCGTGATTTGTAGAGCCCTACGCAATCAGAGGGAGTTTGTTCCTCCCCAGCAATAGGTAAGCACAGTGCAGTCATCGCACATCGCTCGTCGTCTAGAGTCCCTTATCCTCGACGGGGAGAAACAGGTCTCCCCTGCCTGTGACTCATCTGACCTTTTTACAATTAGCTATTTTTCAGTTAAAATGGCAATTCAGACAATGAGCTCTGATGCAGACAGCTGTAAAATTACCTCCTTCCATGCCCTGTCCCTTTACCCAAGGGGAGGCACATTACGAACTCAGATTTCATTATTAATTTAATTTCTTTTACGAATAATTTAATTCTGATTACAATTAAAAAACCCCAATGAAGCTGAATTTTGGTTTGTGGAACTACCTTCTAGAGACACCTAAGATCGAGCTGCTACAGAGATAATATGTATTTTCTGAGCAACAGTAATAAGAGAAATATATGCCAGAAAAGGAATCTAAAGTTCTGGGTTTGCTGCTGGAGATTGCATTACAACTGAGCTTCATCTAGGTAAATTTCCCATTTATTTTAAACTTCCTGTGTTACAAAAGAACAGCACCTGGATTTGTGGCAAGTCTCTAGAGCTACGTTAGGATAGTCTAGTGCCACAAAATGCCTTTCTAGCTAAATAATCAGTTCTGGCACATGGCGAGGCACAGAAAAGAACATCCTAATCCTTAGATCCCCAGTGTCTATATACACCTTTGATCTCACCTTCCCAAATCCAGTGTTTATTTTGGACAGAAGTTACACATTTACCATCTTATTGAAATGGTAACTTCATGGGAACGATACAATAAATTACTCTTTGAGGGAACAGGTCAATCATGGTCTAGAAGAAACCGTTAGCTTGGAGCAGGCTCCAGAACTGCGTTTGCCATTCTTATAAAACGAGGCAAGTATGACTTAGAAATTAAAAACAGGCTGCTCTCTCAACTGTAAGTAAAGAAAGGGAAGAATGAGGTCACTACAACACATGGGATCCTCGTTCTCAGGTCAAAGTGCTGATAACATAAAGCTGCAGCTTTCACAGAGAAAGGCAAGCTCTGTATTAAATTTGTTGTGCTGGGGTATTTTGAAAATGAAGTTTCTATAACCACGAATGCTGCACAAAAAGAAGCAGTGCCCTTCTGCCGCTGGCCTCATTTTGAGGCTGAGCTCATCAGCCTTTTTATATGGGCAACATAAAACTAGATACAACATCACTGCTATTTTTCCAGATTATTCACCAAATCACACCAGTTTAGATCATCTCCTCTGAACTAACCATGATTAGAGTTAGGAGCCTGCAGAATTTATTCCAATGCTTTTTTAAGCTCACACTCTACAGCTGGTACGCTATACTAACCAAACACTGTCTGAATATGACAGTCATATCACTTACCTTTCTATGTATCTTGATTCCAATGAATTAGAATACAAACATAAGGACATAAGCCTTCAAGAAATCATATTTTAAACAAAAAGCAAACATAGCTTCATCGCCGCTTTTGTGTTTTGTTCCTATGTTTTGTTTATTTTAAAAGACGGAGAGCAAGGGATGGGAAATACATGACTTTTTATAGCTCTAGGGTGGTGTAAAATGCAAAGCTTACCTCTCCCTTGTGCTAAGTTCCTGTTATATCCTACAGGACTAAAGTACTCAAATATAAAGACAGCCATGGCGGACACAATGAGAAGCATCACAAACATCATCACCCAGACAGAAGCACTAAAAGGCTCTGCAGCAAAACAGACAAGAGAAACAGAAACACAGTTCATTAAACCAGTCGCAGCACAAGAATTCTAATGTCTTCAGCTAGGCAAGCCCAGCAGCTTTCTTTAAATTAGCTTTTACCAACCAAAATGCCAGCAAATAACTACGTAGCAAGAGATAAAGAACTGTTGTTAGTATATACACACGAAAACCATGGTCAAAATCTTAAATGTAAGTTGCGATTCAAACCCAAGGGCTGCACGCTTTTCTTTGGCAAAGCCTTGGCTGACACTGAGTGGCAAATAATTGGTTTGCCTCGCTGCGTCCTCAGCCTGCAATCAGGTAGCCCATTTCTATTTATCCCATGCTATATGCATTTATCGACAGAATGGCCCAGCCATTATGACTGTTTCTGCACAGCAAAAGCAATTAAGCATATGTTTAACATATTTGGTAATCCAGTGAATTAGACTTCTCTCTCATTTCCTATCCGACAAAGAGTGTTAGGGGGGGAAAAAGCTAAATGCTTGCATTCAAAGTAAATATTTTTGTTTCGGAATTTTTTTTTGCTCTCATTGTTCACTTTCATCTACCTGCACTGAAGATGTTGTTTTTACCAACTGCAAACACATCCTTTTGAAAGTCTCATTCTCATCTGGGAGTAAATTTCTGAAATCAAAAGGTTTTTGTGCAAAGCAGAATGTCAGTTTGAAAGACAGAAAAACCATGATTAAGTAAAGAAGTAGGTTGGAACAGAAAACTGAGAGCAGTTTCACATACCAGACTAAGCAACAATTTTTTGAAAAGATTGGATACGGTAATAGTAGGTGATAACACAAAGTTCTTAAATATTATCTTGCCCAATCACAAACTGTCATTTCAAGAGTCCCTGGGGTAGCTCTCACTGTCTAAGGATACATGTAAGAAAGGTTTGGTATGGCTAAGTAATCTCTCTTCACCAGGTCAGCTTCTTTGAGAGCATTTTATATCCTAATTTTGGTAGATAATGCATGTGTGAGTGTGCTCTGAAGCGTGAGAAAAAAAACACCTTAGTCTACTGGTTCAAATTAAAACCAAGAAGCCCTTGTAATGACAAGAAATCAGTGTGTTCTGATGCTTTGTCTGGTTTTGAAAGCCCAAGAGGTTCCTCCATCTGAACTTTTCATTCTTTGAATTGAAATTAGGATCACCACTGAAAATTCAGAATTGAATTGAAATTAAGAATTGAATTTAAGATCACCACTGAAAATTCTTCCATCATTGCAGAAAACAACTATGAGTGAGAGCTGAGCTGTTCTAAACCCAATAGCTCAATCTGAACCTTGCCCAAGTCAGTATGAATGATTCACTCAGAACTACAACAAAGTGCAATAATGTAGTAAGTTGGGCCCAAGCATGGAAATCTCATGAGATCATTTGCCTTTGACACAACGTCTTTAGAAATCTGGAACCAAGAAAAGACCAAATTCCAAACATTTCCACTGGTGGCTTTGGATGAGAACTAAAAAGGTCTGGCAGGGAAATTTAAGCCAAACTGTTCTCTTTCTGGTTTAAGACAAGGTTAAAGTTATTTTATTTTTAAAAGAGGCTATGAAGTTCTTTCCATTAATGTAATTATATGTTTGGAAGAGTATGGTAAGCTATGAAAATAACAGAATTCTTAAAAGGGCAGAGAAAGACCTGTTTAGATGCAGACAGGTAAAGGACATTATGTAGCCAAAACCAAATGTTCTATGAACTCACCTATTAAGTGGAATAAATTGGAATTCATACATAACTATTGTACAATTTTGACAGCATTCTCATAGAAGAAAGCAAGGCTGGTAAAACTCTTATCAAAAGCAACAGCGTAGGAACAGCAATGGTAATTTGTCCAAAACTAAATAAGGCAAAAGGCAAAGCAGGTCTACGTGAAAAGGTGAGTTATTAACAACAGGTTAAATTATTAAAGAGCATTATGCTTAACCAGTCTGGTAACGAGATGGAGGATTAAAAGAAGCAATAGGAAACCAAAAAGTGATTTAGAATAGCAAGTCACAAGATTGAACTAGTACCAAATCAATTGAATAACAAAGTTGATCTTCCTGTCATATTAGAGATCACATTACGGATTCAGCACTGTTCTTTGATTCTCAAAGGACAGAAAAAGAACTTCCCTCAGGCAAGTAGCAGGTTTTATAACAACTTTCAGCAAAGCTATAATATGGAAGAAAAATACTAATAGATGACTTGCCAGAGTGCATTTCAAATGATTGGCAATGGAGAATATTGAGCAATCAAAAATATGTTTTACTCCACCACCTTCAAGTTTTACCTCCCACCACCAAACAGTACTTAAACAATGTATAAAATAAAAATGGGGATAGATTTTCTACTCCACCAATCCTAAGAAAAAGAAAACTGACCTCACCCGTGAACTCTCTCCCTCTTAACAATACAGAAAAATTAATTTGAGTTTTCCTGTATTTTCTTTGCTTGCTTAAATAAAGTTGAATCAAATCCCTATAAAATGTTTTTTAAAAATATTTTTGATCTAGTATATATAAATTTGAGTACAATATGAAAATATTTAATTGTGGGTAAAATTCTCATTTGAAGGACACTGCTACAGCTGATAATAAGGAAGCAGCTGTCAGCCCATCAGTTACTTAGATCTGTTGGACACAACCACTCAACGGAACATCTAGTTCAGACAAAATCCTGCACTTGTCTACATTCACAGTAACAAATCACAAACCCAGATATTCCATGGACTGTAATCAAGTGCTATTTTAAAAAATAATTTTCTATCTGAGAGTTTTTGGAAAAAAAATCTTTCAAAAGAATTATGTAAGATGACTCTATTCTTAGACATTCACTTAACTGAAACAAAATCAGTCTGCGAATAAATTCAGTTATCCGCCTGGAAGTATTTTGCATGGCAAAGCATTTTCCTACTATGCCCACCTCATCGAAACAGACAGCCAATTCCAGCAAAGTGGCAGTTTCCTCTATGTCTAAAAAATCATAACTTACTTCTGAGAGCACAGACTTGATTTGTTGGTGCAGTAAATCAGATTTCTTCAAAAGTAACACTATTCTATAGAGCTTTATGAGAAGCGGTTATTTTTACTTTTTGAATTACGCGTTCGTCCAGCTAAGCCAATAACATCAAATGCATTTTAGAAATCTAATAACTATGTTGTGAAAAAGGCAAAAGCAGCCTCTCTTCTGATGGTAGCCATAAGCAGAGTCCATAGTAAAAACCCACTGCACTTACAGCACATTTAGAAAGCACCTCAGTACTTACATTTCAAATGATAATTTGAACATGCTGCAACTGCAGTTTTAAAAATGAATTGACTTTACAAGTCAATGACTCGTACAAATGAAAAGACACTATCTGAATATTTTCATTAAAAGTACAGCCCCTTACAATTTCATTAAAAACTCTTTCATTCATTAAACATAAATAGTAACCACCAACAAAATCTGGTTAGGTATCATCACATGTTCGGGAAGTTATTTGATTACTCACTATTCTATATTTATTTGCATCATCTCTGTATGTGCCTTTGCGGAACAAGTATGAGACAGATGCTCGGTGGCTAAATGATGATTCTCAGACGCAATTATTTGCCCACGTGTAACTGATACTACACCAACAATCTCCTCCTCAATGGCTACAAGCAATTTCACTGGAAGTGAAGAACTTTCCACGATGCAAAAATTGCATCGCTGCTGACCCAGTGGGCTCAAACATAATAAACTGTCCCATAAAATATCTGAAAAATACCGTTTGGGGGTTTTTTTCCCCACCACCGAAATGACTGTAGTGTTACTAGCACTATTTTCCTGTGTAACACATCTTTAAAAATGCTGGGCCCCAACACACTAGGAGGAACATAACAGCATTCAGGCCCTTTCGATCCATCTCATGGCTCATTCTCTCTTTAGCTTCAGGTAAATTCGGGCTAACCACCAAACACAGAAGGAAATGATAAGCACTAAAAGAGAAGGAGAGGGAAATAATGAAAGGAGAAATAAACAACTAAAACAAGAAGCAAACAAGGGAAAAAGGCCAAAGTCTTTATTTCTTTATATTCCACCTCCTTTCTGCCCAGCCTTTCATTTCTTTGCTAGATTTCCACTGTTCAACTGCATCAATGGAGAAAACCCTCAGAAGCCCTCCAGTGCAGTACTGTGGTGTGCAGAAACCAGAGGTAACTTACCCAGTTAGCTGTCAGATCTCTTCTAATCATGAGGAATTCTCTTTTTCTTAGCTATTTTAGAAGGGAGGGTTAAATTCTTTTGTGAATGTGAATGTTAAGAAGATAGGAAACCATTTATAACGGGCTAAACAAGCATGAATTAGTTTGTAAAGAAGCAGCTCTTGAGGAAGTAGTTTTCCCAGCTGAAGATTTTAAGTGATTCTTTTTCATATTGAAATCACTGTCATTGATTTTTCCCTCACAGCATCTAAACCCAGCAGTGCTATCTTCATGTTCTAGTAACGATGAGCACGTCAACACGGTACAAACTTCCTAATGTAAAATTCAAAACTTGGCAGAAACATGGCAATGCACTTAACAAACAAGGAAGCCTACCCAACTCTATAGAAATACAATTAAATTATCTGGATGGGTTGGAGAAGCATACCTAGAAAAGCAGATGGTGAAACTGTGCCATTGCTCCGTGACACCATGACACTAATCCCAGTCTCAACAAATGGCACTGAAAAGTCAACCACTTCAGAGCGCTCTTCATTAATAGTGAGAGACCCCACAGCCATAACTGCACGATGATATACCACCTGATCCACAAAGAGAAGACATCACCAATATTACTCAGTAGAGAATACCTCAGTTCTCCAAAAGAATTAAAACCAAACATTGCTAAGTTCTTACTTAAGAGCTCTTTTACCTAACAGAACTTACTTCACCAATCATTCCATTCCACACATTATTGACTTTCTTGCCATGCTTCCCATTAGTCACCAAATACAGGTCATATGTGAACTTGACAGTTTTAGACAACTTCTTCAAGATATCGATGCAGAATCCTTTGCAGCACTTCTTTACATTAATTCCCTCATTAGTCCTGTTGCTGTCAACACAGAAGAGAGACATAAACATTTCTACTGGGAAAAACAGAGGAACCTCAACAGCAAGAACCTCAACAGCACGCTGTAAAACATTTTGTCGGGCTTGTGAGCAACTGTGTTTTTCTGAATCAATGGAGAAATAATCCGCAGGATGATTTATATAGCATTTGCATCTGTTACGAATCAAAAAGCAGTTGCTTCATCAGAGGTAAACAGACGATAATGGCAGACCACTGCTACACTGCACTCCTCCATCAAGACATACAGCTTCCTCTTACTAATCTCTCTCTTAGGCTTAGATTAAACATTTATTACTTTTACTTTCAAGACATAAGACTACATGTCATTCAGTAATTAGAGAACTTCCCAACATGTAAGCTACATAAAGGCACCGCAGTTCACCCTACTGAAAATGGATGCTCCGTCTTTTTCTGCACTTTGAGAAGGTGAATTTCAGGCCATCTTTGAGTGCAAAGACAAGGTCTTTTCCTTTATTTTTTTTCTGAAATGTTCATTTCATGATCTCTAAAACTTTTTACCATAAGCATCTTAAGAAGCCAAGGCAATACTTTATTACCTTGGAAATATCTCAGAATTAAAATAAAACTAGTTTAGAAGTTGACCAAGTACAGTCATGTAAAAAACCCCACGTTTCTCTGCATTTCCGAAAGCATGTGCCACACCATTTAGCTGTCTCTGGAAATCTTCAGAAACATGCATTATATTCCCTAACATTCGCTCAGTGAAAAAATCTTATTATATTCAGTTCAGAAATGAGTCGATTGAGGCGCAGAACAGGAGAAACAACACTGATAATTGCAAAATGAGAAATTTTCCACCGATTTCTAATGACTGCTCCAAAGCTACAGAGCAGCAATCAAAGCAGTGGACTTTTCATAGATGGCATGCCACAGTGGTATTGCACGCTGGAGCAGTTTATCCTGTACCAAATTTCTGCACAAACATACACTTTCAGTAGGAGACAGTTTCAAATTGTTAAAGAATAATTAAAACCGGCATATTTCAACTTAACTGGAAACAATTCAAATAGAACTCATTAAAACAATCCCATTTTAGAACACAAACTTCTTCCATGTTACTGAAAAGGGCTAATTCTACTTGACTTTGAATTTACTACAAACTTACTATCTTGTAGTTAATTCAATGTGACTTATGTGTATAACCAAAAACTTTCTACTTACTAAAATGGAAGACATGCAAACAAGAGCACACGGTGTGGGAAAGGGAAAAAGAAAGAGGAAATGAAATTCAGAAGGAAGAGCAAAGATAGGAAGCAAGAGGAAAAGAAGAGCAAAGTACCAGAAAACAATTATTCGATGAAAGAAGCAAAGGAAAGAATAAATGACTAAATAGGGGAATGTATTTTGGACTAGGGGGAAAAAAAAGAAAAAAGATACTGTGTATTTACTTACTTAATTTTGACAAATTTACGACATGGCACGGTGTTTTTCTGGCAGCTTTCCATCAGAGGATCCACATCCTCAACGATGACAAAGGGAGCCTCCTCCAAGGTGACGATACTCAGATGGTTGTCGTCTGGGTCGCTGTCTGCAAAAGAGCTGTACCTTGGCCAGACCGAGTACTTCAGGCTCAGCGAGTTGTTCTCCCATTTCCCCACCTGAAATGCCAAGACACACAGGCTGCTGCTATCTGCCGGCTTGGTTTTGATAAATGAGAGCTAATATTAAATCTGCTGGGGTACAGGTGCGGGAAATGACATTGGAAAGACAGTTGCGTTGGGTTTTTGTTATCAAAAATTACGTTAGAACTTTTTAGTAATTGCACCAAGTGAGAAGAAGGTCTGTGGTAAAGACAAATCAGGTAACATTATTTTACGAGATAACAGCTTTATACAGACTAGGTGACATCAGCTAACACTGTCCATCACCTGGCTGTAGGCGCAGGGAGATTTAACATGCGTCGCTCCCATTTGAGCCACAGCAGCAACCAGATGCTCCATTTAGAATCAAGGTGAATTTGCAGTAATAAGAAAACAGTTCCCAAATAAAGAAAAACCAATAACAAACTAATACCCCCTTCCCACACACACATCAGACTGAAAGCCAAAGTATCACAATATCATTTCTGTATATTCTCAAAAGAGAAAACTTCTATTCTATTTGAAAAGCCATGGTGAAAGCCTTTACCCAGGGTGCTACTGCACCTGAGCCAGGCTCAGACATGCTTCTTAGTAAACACAAATTTAATTGTGTATGGTTTTGTTCTTATTAGAAATAAATTATTTTTTCTATTTTAGTTAATGCCAACTGTTGGGAAAATTTAGGAAAGCATAACCCACTTTACATTAAAATTTTCTGCTTATTTACTCTTATAAATTATCCCTTTTAAACAAACCCACATTTCCTTCCACATTCAGAACACTAAAAAGGGGCACGTGATTTAAATATTTTGAAAACTCTAGCATTTTCTTCCTCAGATTGTATCCATAAATCTAATTGCATGTTTTATCTGAGTAGTGATGACAGACAATATAAATGAGATAGTAATCCACAAAATTTATAACCTAATGCATTTTAATAATCCTTCGGTTGTTTAAGCTAAACAAATTATAGCATAATCATGAGACTGCTAAAATATTTGTTTTGCAAGGAATGCAGTTGGAATTAACAGTACAACGAGAAACTCAATTCCTATGAAAAAGCTGTAATAAAAATGTCACCTACCTTCTGTCTTCTAAAGACTTCAAAACGAATCACGAAAATTCACGAAGAACATGATTTATATCCATTTCTATTTAGGGAAGCATATAAGCACATGCCCTTTGCAGTTTCAATTCTATCCTCTATAAGTCAAGATGTCTCACTGAACTTTAATGTAGGAGGCAAAAATGTTATAACTCTCTATACACTTGAAATAGGAAATTCAAAATATCTCAAGGGAATTAGGAATTCATACCTAAATCAAGGGAAATCAGGTGCAGGATTTATACGTACAGTTCTAGTATAACCAAAACACAGTGGATGAAGCCTTTGTGAGAAAAACTATTTCATGCATAGGGAAACAAATCTATTTAACTCTGTATGAGGCAGTTATATTGCAAAACTAGTTTAATCATCAAGTTGTGGTGCGCAATCACATTCACAGCAGAGGCTGAGCTGCTTTACGTTGGCTTACACAGGGTCGTGCGCATCTATGTCTTGAGTACGCCAAGAACTTGGCCATCTGGAACAGGGCGATTTCCAGCCAGCTCAGTACTTCAGTCGAACGTGCCAAGTCATACAGTGAATTTCAGAAGTGGAAAACAGGTCCAACTGTCTGCCTAGTCCAACCAGCAAGAAGAAACCAAACATGACTGAGGCTCAGTTCCGTTTGTGTTCCATTTGTGTGCGCCCGCTTTTCTAAATCACTCGATACAGGATACTGGGAGGAGGCAGATCTGCCTGACCGTGAAGCCCTTCTCCTGCAAGCCACGGGTCCTACGGACCAACAGAAATATGTGGTGCCTGTGACAACAGTACATCTGATCCTACCAAAAATGTAACAGCTGCTTTGATGCCATTAAAAGAGGAATCATGATGCTCTTTCGTACTTCAGCTGCAGTATCTGCCACTCAATTGCTCTGAGGAGGATATAACCATTCGTATTTTTAAACAGCTGGATTTGGGGAAACGCTAACTCCTTCTGACAGTTGTATCTGTACGGTAGCGTTATATGTTGAGCCAATCTCAAAAGTTAAGTCCAAAAATTTTTATCTGTTGCCTTCCATGGATAACTGCCTTCCAACACCTGAAGGGAACCTACAGGGAGGCTGGGGAGTGACTTTGTACAAGAGTGTCCAGTGATAGGACAAGAGGAAATGGATTTAAATTGAAGGTGAATAGGTTTAAATTGGATCTTAGGAAGAAATTCTTCAGTATGAGGGTGGCAAGACTCTGGACTAGAGTGCCCCGAGAGGTTGTGGCTGTCCCCTCCTTGGAGATGTTCCAGGCCAGGTTGGATGAGGTCTCGAGCAACCTGGGCTGGTTAAGGCCCATCACAAGGGGGCTGGATCTCTAAGGTCCCTTCCAACCTAAGACATTCTATGATTCTAGGATTTATCTCAATATTCACTCCTTGTAACCATATTTTTTAAAAACAGTTAAAAATTAAGGCCTTGCCTTTGGTCTATAGGTGGCATCTCTACATCTCTGTCCAAAGAGGTCTGCTACTGCAGCCGCAGGTCATCACCCTGACTTCACATGGCTTGATATGGTGCACGAATTGCATGTCCACTGCAGGTCATGCCTCTACCACCAGTAGAATGAGTAACCCACAGCGTCAGAAAGCACAATGGAAAAATGTACAAGAGAAAAATATCAATGTCATGAAGAATGGTAAAAAAAACAAAAGGCAGCAAAGCTCTGAAAATCCTTGCTGGTGGGTTAAGAATGGTAAATGAGGAAGAGCAATAATTAGAAAGAGCCTGGATGTCAATCTTTTGGCTTGGGAAATGTTTTCTGGATTTGTTTGTTCCAATCAATAAATGGTTAGCACAAGGTGCTGGATTCACTCTGATGCTGGACTCACAAGCTAACAGTTTCCATGTTTATTTGGTACTTTGATTTCAAAATCCCTGTAACTGTTGAAGATTACACATTACACTTGTATCGTTCTGCTACAGTTTTGAATGATCAAAATCCACTTTCTTCTATTTCATTTATTTTAAGCAGCGAGTAAGAATTTAGTTTTTTACAATCAAAACATGCAGCCAAAATATAGGAGGTTTTTTTATATTTGTATTAGGAGCCTTTTAGCTTGCGCAGGACTAATAACAGCAAAGTTTTGTGTCTTCATATACTAAGTTCTTTCAACGTCCTCGTGCAGTTGACAGTTTCCCTTTTTTACTGGGCAACGGGTTGAAATGGCACAGAAAAGCTGTAGAATAAGCAAAACTAAAACATGAGCAGATTCTCATCGTAATAAAGAGCATTTATGAAATTGTATCCATATGTAGGTGTCCTGCAGGATCAGTATTTGTGCCACTTACGGAAGGCAGATCTAGTATTAGATGCAGGCAATATGTGTTTTGAATGCCTTTAAAGTCTTCAGATGCTTAGGGAACAAACCAATGAGTTATAACAACTACACATGCTCATTGTATTTCAGAACATTATAAAGAGGTCTGGCTATCTGGTTATAAAGCATAAGAATTTATGTGCAAACCCAAATATAAGTCCTTATTCAACACTGACTGTTAGAGTGGCTTATCTACGACAACAAAGCAAAATATCTGAGTTAAAAAAAGCATGCCAAATCCTGGTTTCACCTGTGAAGGTCACTACAAATGCTGTAGAAAATGAAAAAGTTCATAGGTGAAATACGAAAAGTAGAATATGAAAAGTTCAGTTGCTGCTTGCAGTAGGAGACAACGGTGATATTTGAATAAATCATTTTACAGTGAAATAGTTCACCAACGTGGACAGCTTCAAAATTCAATTGCCTCCAGTGTTTTGCAGCACTCGGTGTGCTACTTTGTGGTCATTATCGCTACTAAATAAAATGTACTAAATGTTGCATCTTCTGACCAAGTCCAAGTATCTAAATGTGAGGTGGAAGGGGTGTGTGTGTAAATTAGCATGATTACCTATGAATTCTTGATGCAGGTATTCTTTATGCTACATTTTCTAATTGTAATGAAAAAATATTTGAACATATTAGTTTGCAGGTAAAACTACAAACCTCCGGTACAGAACAGTAAGGAACAGTAACTCCATGTTATCTTTGCAGAGACTAGAAATAATTTTCATAGCCTGTCTATCAAGGGCCTAATAGGTCCACAAAAATAAATTACAATAAGACAGCGGTAAACTCACAGGTAGAATAGAAACACGCTGCCTCTGTTGTGGCAATGTTATCACTACAGTCTAGTTGAGAGGCGTCCCTGCCCATGACAGGGAGGTTGGATTAGATGATCTCTAAGGTCCCTTCCAGCCTAGGCCAGTCTATGAGTCTATGACACAGTGAAGAAAGACCATCTTCTTTCCATCTACCACCTAAAAATTCCTACTTGTACTTCAATCCCAAGGAAACTCTCTGGCATTCAGCAGCTTTTTCTTACGTGCTCAATCTTCAAGCCATCACTGCTTGGAGAAGGGCAGCCAGAGGACAACAGGGAGTTAAAATACTGCAAAGGCCTCTCGGGCTGCCAGAGTTATATTTTGATAGGGTGAGAGATGGGTAGAAGAGAAGTTTTCTGAAGATAATTTCCATTGTCCTAATTTCTGGAAAGAAAACAGTTCAGAAAGTGACCTTTTTACTGTTCAAAACATAAAGCCACCATTTGAAATAGCTTGTAAAGAGAAGTAAAGATGTTTTAATAAAGACACTACACTTAGAGTTCTGGACGTGCTTTCTAGACATACATGCTAACTTATCAGAATATGTAGAGATAAATATGAAGTGAAAAAAAATCAGCTACACCAATCTATTGTTTTGGTTTGGATTGGGTATTGGTTCATAGAATTTGAGATTTTGGTGGTTTTTTTTTTCTCTCTGAAAAGGAATGGAAACATTTTCAAGTTTTCCAAACTCTCTGTTGGTCAGGATCATCATTTCCACTAGCTCCTGGAAGCAAGAAAATTGCCCCAGGCAACTCAGCTGGAAGCACAGCTCATTGACAGGGGGCAGCCAGAGACATGTTCCAACTGCATCAAGAAGAATCTCACGTATCTGAGTTGATGTGGCAGCCCCAGCCATCCTGAATTTAAAATGAAGCTAATATAAGATAAAACATTTATGCTTGGTGTAGCCACTCCCTAATGACAGGAAATTTTGCTGTAGATGAATTAGGGCACTTTGCTCACTCTTGTCCTCATCCCTTTCCACACCTCTTCCTTTCCTCTTCCCTGGAAGATTAAGAATATTCAAGTTGCCCATCAGTCCCCATTTTGGCATAACACAAAGCCATCTTCACCTGCAACCATTTGTGGTTTCAATGTCTCATGTGCTGAGGAATCATTTCGTTAGCACCTCTAGGCACACGCAGAATACGAGAAAAATATACCTGTTTTCATAAAACGTGTTCTCTAAAATCTCTTTTTCATTTAGGTTACGTGATTTTTTTAGACTGACAGCAATTTAAAAGAGTATTAAATAAAGTCCACGAGGAAAGTTTAGGCTCCTGGATTATGCAACCTGAAAGAAGAAACTACTGAATAGCTCAAAAAGAAGTCTGGAACTTTGATTTATGTCCCAGCCTTCAGTCCAATTAACTGGATTTAGCTACAGTCTATACCAAGTTGAGCAATGGAGAAAAGAATAGCATACTTAGAGTGCCAAGTGCACAGAAAGAAAGGCCTCCTGCTTGCACCTCTTAAAAATCCAATTAATATTACTACAGAAATTAAAAGTGAAAATGTGCTTATTTTCAGCAGATGCAATGGAACAACTCTGTTGCTAGATTCAGAAATGGAGGGGGGCGGTAAACCTGCAGTAAGTGAGATTTTAAAGTAATAACCACTTTAAGTAGTATGCATTTGTAAAATAAATATTTTTTTTAAAAACAAAAATTCAAGCTGAGGATAATGTTGACAAAAAGCAGACACGCTCCATTACAGAACAATCAAAAATATACATGCAAATACTTCTACTCCGCTGCATTAGAAATGTCACAAAACAGCCAGAGATTTATGATAAATTTCTGTCATTCCTAGGTAGGCTGATAATACTGTGAGCTCGATTCCAGAGAAATACAGAAGATGGCCCTCACCTGATAAAAGGGCATCATTTGTGGGAATAATCCTGGCCCAAATTAAAAAATTCCTTATTTAGGGCTAAGTACAGACCGGGAATGGCACATACACCATTGTATTTCTTTTGCACTTGTACATTTTTCCTCTTTTCTCCATCTCCACCTGCAGTCTGGAATATTCCCTTTGGAAAGCAGAAAAGAGCTGAGGGCACGGGAGAGCTTGTTTGAGATCAGACTGAAATAGCAATCCCAGGGTACTCATCTCACCTCACCGGTGTCTAAAGCACCTTCCAAGCTGCCCAGGTCACACACATGGTTCGACCTCCCGCAGGCAAACTTCTCTTCTGAAGATCGCAAACGAGAAGGGTGCTAATGAGGTATTGGGCGTGTTTCTGTGTAACAGCTAAATGCAGCTCGAAAGACAGACAGCTTGCCAAGTTACACAGAGACTCCTTCCCCACTACAACCTAAAGTAGTCTCCACGTAATACAAGGGTGACTGACAGAATCCGATCCACACACCATCAGAGACCACCGAATGGGAGAAAAAGAGCAAGGCCAGAACCCGAGCAGAGACAGAAAAAAGCAGAGTATGTTCTTCCTTGCGTGCCAGCGCTGGCACGGAAAGAAAGTCTCTCACACCAGCACAGCTCCCAGAAAACAAACAAATAACTCGGTCCTATCACCCTCTTCCCAGCAGATGGGAACTGCACGTCACACACAGTCATCAGCCTTTTGTAAGGAAAAATGTTACACGACAACGTGGATGCTGAACGCACTCCCAGGACTACCCAACCGAACCTCTGAAAAGAGAAAAATTGTCAGGGGTGTTATTTCTACATTAAACACTCACACATACTGCAGACGTACTTTTCGAGCTGTCTTGCTTTTGTAAGGAAAATAACGCTGAGCAAATGCAAAACCCAATCCATCTTGCTTTATAGAAAAACTATTGATTACTTTTACTTCATCACACTTTTACACTTACAAGGACGAGCTGCTCTGGCAAGTTTTAAGTCCATAACTAGAAAGCACAAATTGAGTTTGCTGGGTTAGCAATAACAGGCAGCTGCAGAACAAAGCGTAAGAAGAAAATCCTTCCTCCAGAAACAGCATCTGCTGCACACCTTCTGCTGCAAACCTCCGAGCCACTTTGCATTTCTGAAGGTCCGTATTTCACAAGGACGTTGTAAATTTAAATGACAGAATACGATGCGAGCACTTTCATGCCTTATTAATAGGGAATGTTTTACAGCCCTGCGTGGTTTGACGACGTCCATTTAAAGACTTTGAAGTTTTCAAAATTTGCTGCCAAATCTCACACGGGGTATGCAAATACACTGCTCCTCCCTCCTGGCTGACAGGGCGGCACAGCGCTGCGGCCAGCGAGGCTCGAAGGAAAACTCCGTACCCAGAGAGATTATAAACCAACAAGAGGAGAAAGAAAAGCTACCACCTCCTGCAGCCTCGTTTTTCAATACGGAATTAGTAAATAGCACTCACCAAATCCTCAGTGGTGGGTATAGCTTTGGCACTGGGAAATGACCCAAATAACTCTACGTAGCACAAGAGTTCAAACTCATGCCAGAGAAACCATTTTATGAGTTGTGTCATCAGAAAGAAAAAGACCTAAAATTGACAGCCCCTTCCTCCAGTCCTCAGGGACGGAAGACTTTTTGTCACCTCTGGACTCGGTGCAGATATCTCCAGAAATCTCCAGATAGCCACACCTTTCCATCCAGAGAGGAAGAGCTTTCCTCTAAGTCTTCCTACTCTTTAATTTCCTCCCTAATACGAGCCGGAAGGAACAGGAGCAAACTTTACCACCGCTTTGCATGGTAGCTGTGATTCCTTTCCAGCAGCAGAGAGGAGGGAACCATCCTCCACGGGAATACAGGATTTAAGAAATGCTGCATATTTGGTGCAATTCAAACAATTCAGTACAGTAAAGGTCAAAGGAAAAGCCTTTAGGCTAAGTAAAAGCTCACTGATACAGAAAAAATATGCAATTTTTACTGGACAGTTAAGTGTCAGGACGGGCATATTTACAAGAAGACTAAATACATGAAGAAACAAGGATGGAAGAGGGGAACGGACGACCCAGCAAATGTTAAAGCACGTGCTGTCTGTGCTGTAGGCAAAGACAACGTATCATGTTAGGGAACAGAGCTACGAATAACTAATATACTAGAAAATCAATGGTTAGATGATGCAATTTCATCTGTCCTGGTCAGAATATATGCATGTTGTCACAACTTTTACAGGATGTCTGTCACGAGCCATCAGGATCCTGCAGGATCCCCCGCTCTGAAATCAACTGAGATTTCACAAGAAACTACCCTCTACCATCTCAGTGACTTTTTCTGAGTACTCTGGCAGAAAGCTCTGTCAGAAATCTGACCAAGTGCTGGGTTTTTCAGCTCTTGCCCAGGGAAGTTTCAGCTACAGCATTAGATATGACAGCTGTCTTTTGTCGGCTGCGTGACGGCGGATGCGAGTGGCCAGATGGAGCTCTCTGTGAAGACCTTGGTTCATTTATTCCAGGCAGGAACCACACACCCTCTGCCCACTCATTCCTACTTAGGTACAAATATGTACAACCTCACACAGAGCTTGTAAATCTGGCATATGCTGGTTAATCAGAGCAAAATCAAGTTCTAGATTAAATCCCGCATTAATAGCAAGTTAAAGATGATCGCTTCGAATAAACATGCATTCGAGAAATGGTTTTCACAACGGCATTTAACTAGCAATTGTGCCATGTAGTACCCTGTTAGTCTTGCATCATGTGAAAATTATTTAGCTACAAAAATACAGGACACTTGTATCTCACAAATGCACCCAGAGGACAGATCATCATAGTAATTTTATCTGTATCTACCTAAGAGCACCAGTAAAAATCGTTTTTACCCTGGAACTCATCTTTACACATGAAACACACCCATCTTTAAACACTACACAGTCCCCTCTACCTTACTAAACATATATTATATACAGAACTAATTAAAATGTCTAATTTTGCCACTGCTAACTGCAGGCTAGCATATGATTTTAATATTAGATTAGAATCATAGAACAGTTTTGGCTGGGAGAGACCTTCAGGATCATTGAGGCCAACCTTTTCCCAGCCCTATCAACACCACCAAACCATGTCCTTCAAGGCAACACCCACTCGTCTCTTAAACCCCTCCAGGGACGGTGACTCAAGCCCCTCCCTGGGCAGCCTGTTCCAATGGCTGACAACCCTCCCTGCACAGAAATTCTTCCTCACATCCAACCTGAACCTCCCCCGGTGCAATTTAAATCCATTTCCCCTTGTCCTGTCACTCTCCACTGGGGAGAACAGATCAACCCCTGCCTCGCTGCACCCTCCCTTCAGGTAGTTGTAGAGAGCGATGAGGTCTCCCCTCACAGAAACAAGCACTCTAAGCTTGTCTTCTTAAAAGTCTCTTGCCTGAGAACAGCAGCCCCCCTACCTGCCAAGACTTGCAGCAAGAATACGAACGCTGATGGCAGAAGTTTGAGCGGCTGCTTTAGGATCTGTCAAAATACCTTGCTGGGTGCCTGCTGTACATGGCCAAAAGTGATTTTCAGTCTTCAAACTGTTATCATCCAACCAGCATTTTTCAGAATCTGATACGGGACAAATCCTTCATTCAACCCCATTTACATGCAAAGTTACCACTTCAAAGTTTTGATACTGAGTGATTTGTAAAGGAAAAGGAATTTATTTTCCTAGGGGTAAAGATGTAGGCTCTTCAACTATGGTTGAATGGATTTTCTATAACATCAAGCCTCAAGTCAAGTATATCAATTTTAAGACCAAGGAAAAATTCTATATAAGTAAAAGCAGATTATTATACTAAAACCAAAGCTGAGTTTTAATATTAAATCTTACATTTTCAGGAGAATACTGGGCAAAAAAAATCCTCACATAAACCATAATTACTCTTTCTTACATAAATAATACAGTAGCTGCTCGCAATTTCCATGTACATTAGTTACATTACAAGGATTAGCAGGCTGTTGCATTGTCAGTTTTTCACAGGAGTAAATCATTTAATTAGATTCTAGGACTTGATGTTTTCCATATAGGATTGAGGATATTTAATAAGACTTGGGAAAAACAATTCTGTGATCCTCATTGCAAACTGTAATTGGAAGTAAAAGCATACGCCTGTCTGGAAACTCCGAGTAGGAAATGTTAGATCCCAGACGAATAACTTTGACAGCTCTGAAACTGAGCAAATCAGCGCAAGGAGAAAGAATGTTGATAATGTTGAGACAATGCTAGAGAATGTTCAAATAAACCAGAGGGTGGACATGTCTAAGTCAGAGGAACTGTCCTATTATTTCTGAAGCGCATGGTAATGCTCTGCTGATATAAACGTGGGGTGCTCCGAGATAGCCGGGAGCTACATCCAGCTTGCCAGGATAATTGATTAGTCAGTTTATTTGTCTTCATCCGCAGAGGCAGGGATCAGCTTGTGGTCAGAAGAATAATTCTGGTAGTGACAGCCTGTTCTTGGCCGCCTTTCACTTTCTCCCCTCTGACATAATTAAACCTGGCCCCCTTCCCATCGCCCTACCACGGGAGCAGCAGACAGCGAAGCTGCAGCTCGGGGCAGGCTGCCTCTGCCCAGGGAACTCGACTCGACCTGCAACAGAAAGGGCTCTACAGCTAAAGGGCACCTGGGAGCAGATGCATCATTTTTTTTCTGGGCAGGAACCCAGAAAAAGGTTGGAAGGGATCTTAAAGCTCACCTAGTTCCAACCCCACCGCCATGGGCAGGGACACCTTCCACTTGAACAGGTTGCTCAAAGCTCCTCCCAGCCTGGCTTTGAACACTTCCAGGGAGGGGGCTGCCACAACTTCTCTGGGCAACATTTTCCAGAGCCTCACCACCCTCACAGAAAAGAATTTCTTCCTAGTATCTAGTCTAAATCTACCCTGTTTCAGTTTAAAACTGTTATTCCTCATCCTATCCCTACATTCCCTGATCAAGAGTCCTTCCCCTTCTTTTCTGTAGGCCCCCTTGAGCTACGGCAAGGCTACTAGAAGGTCTCCCCAGAGACTTCTCCATGTTGAACCCCAGTTCTCTGGGGTTGGACTAGACGATCTTTAGAGGTCCCTTCCAACTCCTAACATTCTATAATTCTATGATTCTGCCTTCAGTCCATTTTCTTTTTTCCTCCTTGAAGCCCCTCAAACGTAACAACAGGCATCCACCGTTTCTTTGCTAGTCAGCTCATTTTTCAAAAACATCAAACCTATCTCCCCTCGCTCTTTGAATGGTCTCTTTAAAGAAGTTTCAAGGTGCAAAATGTATGAAACAATATACCATAAGGATTGTTGGCTGCCTCTCTAACCATTTTCTCCCTTTGATGCCTCATACTAATATTCTTCAAGTAGTATAATTTTTTTTCCAGCATATTATATATGACATGCGGACTGTCACAGAATTTTAAAACGGGGTAAGAAATTTTCATAATGGCTACTGAGCAAAAGATTCCTCCAAAGATTCGGACTGACATATTTTGATTGGATTAAATTTATCTAGAGAATTAAATTTGCATCAAATGAATGTAAAGAAATACATAGCATAATCTAGGACTACTCTCCGTATTTTTGCGTGACTAGCATATTTAGTGAGATGTCCTTCAGTATTTCTTATTTTGTCATTATTATTCAACATCATGAGGAGCCTTGCAGTATTACAAATTGGAGTTTTATGTTGATTTTATGGGATCCTAAAACTACAAGAAAAAGCCTTCACAGATTTCAGCAGCACTTTAGATAATGCTTTATAAATTTAAAATAGAACTGGTGGGTGATACAGATGCAGATTTTCCCAGCGTCTCATATTGCAAAAAAAGTTTCTAAGGCCCACTGGTTTTAAAACATGGGAGCACGGATAACATGTAAAACACAGAGCCAAAACAATCACAGACTGAGGGGCGAGTTTTCAAGAAAAAACACTCATGAAAAGCTTTTTCTTCTTGTACTCACATATATGATTAACCTTGATATTAAGACCTATAGAGGCTTATTGAGCTCACTTGCCTACCAGGAGAACACAAACAAGTAAATAAAAGGCCTGGAGTTGTCAAGATATACAAGTTCATCCAAATACAGGTAGTTAGGTCCAAGCTGCTGGAGATTTTCAGTAATCTTTTTTTTTACTTTATTCTTTATTTTACTAAATTGTATTTCACCCAGGGAAGTGGTGGAGTCAACATCCCTGGGGGTATTTAAAAGTAATGTAGGTGAGGCGCTCAGGGACGTGCTTTAGTGGCAGACCTGACCTTGCTAAGTTAACGGTTGGGCTCAATGATCTGAAAGGTCTTTTCCAACCAAACTGGTTCTGCCATTCCAGGAAATCGCAAGAAGGAACGCAAGGTGTGTTTCACAGAAATCTTCTGAAATCCACAGGGCTTATCTTCGCTGATGTGTTGCTTTCCCTGTTAAAACTCCTCAGACCTACTCGGAATAAGGTAAAATCATCTCTTCTGAGCTGTTGTGACAAACCTGCTAGAGCAGAGTATCATCGACATCCACGACATTAATCTGTCTCCTTGTCACGAACAGGGTTCTCCTACCTCCTCCTCTCACGTCTCACGTCTGTTACCGGGAGGCACTGCTCACCTTTTCCCACTCGCGCTCGTTGTTCAGTACTATCACCACCAGCCTGGGGTGCGCCTGGTAACCGTCGGCTGTGAAGGACAGATCTTTACCTTCCCAAGTCACATTCATCATAAACCTAGAAGGCAAGGAAAAAAAAAAAAGAGTCCATTGAAAAATTAATGAGCTGTCCGGCAGTTAATGAGCAAGCTAGTCCAGTCACCAGAACCGCTCATAAACCACATACACCCAACCCTGGTAATGCTGGGAAAAGCCAAGGCTGGCAGCACAGGGAGTCTCAGCACTTCAAGCCAGTCCCTAGCAGAAGACAAAGCAAAATACTGTTTATTTCTGATTTTAATACAGGCATTATTTTTAAAGCAGCTTCTACATTATGTAACGACCTGCGCGCTCCACAAATAACCTTTCTGGCACTTTGCACAACCTCACCAGTTTCTCAAAACCATTTTATCCATGTCTGTATCAGCTTTGCAGGTAACATCACGCGGCAGTCTCGTTAGATTAATACTCAGAGGTAAGTGCATCTACTCTGGCTTCACCTGTTTAGACCTCCAAGAACCCTGTCAGCCCTCTCCAATGCTGTAGCTATACCCAGTGTCTTTGTGACACTTGGATAGATTCCACTAACGATTAGTAATATTTCCGTAAAGTAACATCAAAAAGAAAAAAATTATCTGTTTTAAACTATTTTCTATTCAGATTAATTATCAACTTTTTCAAAAGATAGATAAACTAATTAACACTTTGAAGAGAAAAAAAATAGAGGGACTCAAAATAAAATGGGGAAGAAGGAGGATTTTTAAAATTTTGTTGAAAATATCTGTTCAATCCCAAATTTCCTGCCTTTAGACTTAGCAGTTCGGGCATCGATTCAGTAAAACTGTTTATTTACCACAGACTCTTTCTTAAGCTACAAAGGAGAAGACAAACTCAGCTGAAATTTTTGTACCTTTCAGCAGAAGGAAATTACTCAGTGCTACAAGAGGTACCTCTCCTCAAATGTGCCACAGTACCGTCGCCTTCCTCTTTGTCCTGCATGGCGACACTAAGCTGCTCGTTCCAAGGACAGAATATACGACTTCTTTATAACATAAATCCATATTTATATTTGCTCCAGTTCCACACAGCTTCAGTGTTTCTCAGTGAGGACAGATTGTTTCCACTGCTCCAGGGTCAGAAATAGTGATGAGAAATTGCAGTTTTTATTTAAAGCACAAATGCAGGGAACTTACTGCCAAGAGTCTAAACTGCCACCGCACACATCAAGCTCCCTGCACTGCAATATTGAAAAAATCTGTCATTTTATCCATTAGCTGAAATTCCATCACCTAAGAAAATCAGGCCTGAAAGGGAAGACAGTAAAAGGCTGGTATTGGCATCGAAGTTCTTTGGTCATGTTAAAAAAAAATCAGAAGTCCAGAGCGTCACTATGAGCCCGACAAGGCTATTCCGCAAGGGAGAGGTAAGGCTGCCATTCAAAATCTTGGAAATCCCATGGCTCTTCCAGAAATTAATGTGCTTTGCACCCCATATCCGTAGTTTGAAGTTAATTGTACAAAATTGCACTGAATTCTCACCATTTCATCAAAAGAAATTCAGTCCAAGCTTCCATCTTGGGGCTCTCCTTCTGGAATTCAACCTAACACCACCATCGTTCCATCTCACAGACAAACATGTTTCGAAGGGCGTTCAAGCTAAAGTAAATATATTTTTCATATGTTGCTCTGTAATGTTTTACTCACAAGAAATTGATACTGGTTTAAAAGTTTGTTTGGGTTTGTGGGGATTTTTCTGGGGAAGGGTTGTTTGCTGGTTTGTTGTCTGAGGGGTTTTTGCCATAGTTGTAGCACAGTAAATCTGACATAAGATAAAATTCTTTGGTTCCATATTCAAAGGAAAAGGCTTTGTACTGACACAGCTGCCTGAAAATTCCAACAGCAGAAGTACACTAAGTAAAAGTATATTAGACCCAGAAGAAATAACAGTATTGTATCATAACAGTTAATAATTAAATGTGCACTGCCCTAAACAGCCATATTTAACATCATTCAGCACCGTTTGGACAGCAATTTGTAAATTCACCCATTGTAATAAGTCATATTTTGTGACAGACTTTCAGCGTGAAAATTTTCCCCTTGGCAGAACTTTGCTTTGCAGTTGAACTAATTTCCCTTACATTACATTTTTCATCCAGGGCTGAAAGAGCTTGCTTGGGAATAAAAAAGGTGTTTGCCACCTTGAGAGGAAGCAGCAGACCACCAAACAGAATTTGCTTTGTGCATACACGTAAGAAACCAGCATAACGTTTGCTGATGGCTGAGAATCCAGTGCTTTCTAACCCAAGGAAGAGAATGCTCAGGAATTTCATCGCTAGGGGAAAACACGGACGTACTGGAGTGACCTTGGAATCCCAGTGGATAGTGAGTGTCCCTGGGACAGCACCGTGCCCT
>NW_009705577.1:0-3424 GCF_000703405.1 Apaloderma vittatum | reverse complement strand
AACCGAAACAAATCATAACTTTTACCGGTTTTAAAAGCTTGGATTGAAATCGTGTGGGTTTTAAAACCTTTTTTTTTTGATTTTTAACAACGTGAATGACTTTTTTTTTTAAATCTGCACAAAAATGACTTAATTTAACGCCTTAAATTCTCAAAAAAAGGGCAAACGCGGACACACCTCGCCCTCGGTGCGAGCCTTCCTTGGCCCGGCGGTACTGGTTGAGCTCTTTGGCGAAGTCGTCGTAATCGTCCTTCGCCAGCTCCTCCTCCTCCTCGCCCTCGTACTGCCCGTACTCCTCGTTCTCGTAGTCCTCGTAGGCGCCGTAGTTTTTGCTCTCCAGCTTCGAGTAGCTCTTTTTGGGCAGGGGAGCGCCGTGCGAGGACGGGTACTGCTGGTGGGACTTTGGGAAAAGCGGGAGGAGTTAACGTCGGCGATTCCCAGTTGGTAAAAATAATTTAAAAAATTAAAAAACCAAATCCAAAGGGAGCCCGGCGGGTACTTACGGACGAGTAGGGCGGGCTGTACTCCCGGTATTTCCGGTGGCCTTTTTCGCCGGGGCTGAAATCCGAGTCGTCGCTGTAATCGGAAAAGTCGTCGCTGGAAGAAGCGTGGCGCTGCGAGGCAAGGAGACGACACAGCTAAACCTCCCTTTTTCCTCCTTTTTTTTTTTTTTTGGTTAATTTTTAGGGATTTTATCGCTCGACGCTCGCGGAATTACGCGCCCACGCGTTCTCCAGCAGAGATTTCTGGACCTTAAGCGACGAAACACGCTCGGATTTGGGGGATACCTCCTGGATTTTGGGGGATAAGTCCTGGATTTTGGGGGAAACCTCCTGGATTTTGGGGAAAAATCCCAGATTTTGCGGGAAACCTCTCATATTTTGGGGGATACATCCCGGATTTTGGGCAAAACCTCACGGATTTTGGGGGATACATCCCAGATTTTGGGAAAAACCTCAGGGATTTTGGAGGAAACATCCCATATTTTGGGAGAAACCTCCCAAATTTTGGGGGATACATCCTGGATTTTGGGGAAAACCTCACAGATTTGGGGGGAAACATCCCGGATTTTGGGGGAAACCTCCCAGATTTTGGGGGATACATCCCAGATTTTGAGGAAAACTTCCTGGATTTTGGGGGAAATATCTCAGATTTTGGGGAAAACCTCCCAGATTTTGGGGGATACATCCCAGATTTTGAGGAAAACTTCCTGGATTTTGGGGGAAATATCTCAGATTTTGGGGAAAACCTCCCAGATTTTGGGAGGAAACCTCCTAGATTTTGAGGAAAACCTCACAGATTTTGGGGGAAACATCCCAGATTTTGGGGGATACATCCCAGATTTTGGGGAAAACCTCACGGATTTTGGGGGAAACATCATAGATTTTGGGGGAAACCTCTCAGATTTTGGAGGATACATCCCAGATTTTGGGGAAAACCTCACGGATTTTGGGGGATAAATCTCGGATTTTGTGGGAAACCTCCCAGATTTTGGGGGAAACCTCAGGGATTTTGGGGGAAACATTCCAAATTTTGGGAAAAACCTCACAGATTTTGAGGGAAAGCTCCCGGATTTTGGGGGATAAATCCCGGGTTTTGCAGGAAACCTCCCAGATTTTGGCGGAAACCTCACGGATTTTGGGGGAAACCTCTCGGATTTTGGGGGATAAATCCCAGATTTTGGCGGAAACCTCCCAGATTTTGGCGGAAACCTCATGGATTTGGGGGGAAACCTCACAGATTTTGGGAAAAACCTCACGGATTTTAGGGACACATCCCAGATTTTGGGAAAAACCTCAAGGATTTTGGAGGAAACCTCCCACATTTTGGGGGAAACCTCCCAGATTTTGGGGAAAACCTCACAGATTTTGGGGAAAACCTCATGGATTTTAGGGGAAACCTCTCAGATTTTGGGGGATACATCCCAGATTTTGGGGAAAACCCCCCGGATTTGGGGGAAAACCTCCCGGATTTGGGGGAAAACCTCCCGGATTTTGGGGGAAACCTCCCAAATTTTGGGGGATACATCCCAGATTTTGAGGAAAACCTCCCGGATTTTGAAGAAAACCTCCCGGATTTTGGGAGAAACCTCCCGGCTCACCTTGTGTTTGGATTTCCTTTTCTTTTTGGACCTCCTCTTCTCTTTCTCCCGCTCTTTCCGCCGCTTGCGTTTCATGCGCCGGTGGGCTTTCTCGTCGTCGGAATCGCTGTGGTGCTTCTCGCTCTTCTCCTTGCGCCCCCGGTCGCGAGATTCCGAGGGATCCTGCGCCTCCTCGCCCCCGTCATCCTCCAGCTCGCCTTCCTCCAGCTCGCCATCCTCCCTGCGGACGCAGACACACCCCTTGAATTCCCTTTTATTCCCACCAAAAATACAAAAGGAGAGAAACAAACCGGAAATTTCCTCAAATTAAAGCCGATTCCTCCGCTACGGGTCACAAGAACTTTTTGACGACTCTGGAAACGGGTGAAACGTCGTCCCTCCCGACGGGAGGGACCGGCTCCTCTTTCCATTTCTAATAAATTCTAATTAAAACCCTCGTTTAGCTCCGTTGTTTCCGGATTTAGGAGCCGGATCTTTGGTTTTGGCTGCTAAAAAGTCCCATCTTTAGCTAAACGACGCAAAAAAGGAGCTGCCGCAGCCCTCAGAGAGGTTTTGGACAAAGCCGTGCTGGTTGTGTAAAAGAAAATAGATGAGAAAATGGGAATTATTTCCCCAACGGCGTAGAAAAAAGCGACAAAAAGCTAAAAAAAGGGACCTGGGGATGTTTGGGCAAACACGATGCGAAGGTGCCGTCTCGTCGGCGCCGATTCGAATCCCGAATTCAAGCCACGTTCCTCTTAAACCTGAGAATTCCGCAGCCGGGAACCGCGGTTGTGTAAAAGAAAATAGATGAGAAAATGGGAATTATTTCCCCAACGGCGTAGAAAAAAGCGACAAAAAGCTAAAAAAAGGGACCTGGGGATGTTTGGGCAAACACGATGCGAAGGTGCCGTCTCGTCGGCGCCGATTCGAATCCCGAATTCAAGCCACGTTCCTCTTAAACCTGAGAATTCCGCAGCCGGGAACCGCGTTTGAAAGGTGGGAAAGTTTCCCTCTCGGGGTTTGCTCCCGGCGAGACGCGGCCGAGAGAAATTTCGGAAAAGAAGACGCTGAAATTAAAGGCTCCCTCCTTCCTCCAGCGCCGAAAACCAAGCGAGAGGAGGGGCCGACGCCGTGAATTCTCATTTTCGAGCGCGATAACTCACTTCGAGAAACTCCAGGATGAAGTTTTAGAAGATAAATTCACTCCTCGGTACCGAAACGACGACGGAAAGAAGCTCCGAAGAACCAAACGGGACAATTTGCCAAGCGCCAAGAACTGGCTACGAACCGCGCCGTCAATAAATATTAATTATTTAATCTGCTAAACCTGAAAACGGGCGT
>NW_009705576.1:0-5091 GCF_000703405.1 Apaloderma vittatum | reverse complement strand
TATCTTCATTTGCGAAGCCTAGCCATGATAATGATGATGATGGTATTAGGACCAGTACTGTTTAACATCTCTGTTAGTGACATGGACAGTGGGATCGAGTACACCCTCAGCAAGTTTGTTAATGACACCAAATTTTTTGGTGCAGTCAACACAGTGGAGGGAAAGGATGTCATCCAGAGGGACCTGGACAGGCTTGAGAGGTGGGCCTGTGGGAAATTCAAGAAGGCCAAGTGCAAGGTCCTGCACTCAGACTGAGGGAATCCCAAGCACAAACACAGGCTGGGCAACAAGTGGATTGTGAGCAGCCCTGCAGAGAAAGATTTTGAAGGTGTTGGTTGGTAAGCAGTTCATTGTGACCTGAAAATGTGCACTTACAGCCTAGAAAGCCAATCATATTCTGGGCTGCATCAAAAGAAGCACGGCTATCATGTTAAGGGAGGTGATTCTTCCCCTCTACTCCACACTGGTGAGGCCTCACTTGAAGTCGTTTGTTCAGCTCTGGGGCCCCCAAACTACAGAGGACATGGACCTATGGGAGCAGGTCCAGAGGAGGACCACAAAAATCATCTGGGAGCTGGAGCATCTCTGCTGTGAGGACAGGCTGAGATAGTTGGTGTTGTTCAGCCTGCAGAAGAGAAAGTTCTGGGGAGACCTCAGAGGGTCCTTCCAGTACACAAAAGCAAGGAGGGACTCCGCTTCTATATATCAGGGAGTGTAGTGACAGGACAAGGGATAATGTTTTCAAACTGGAGGAGTGTACACTTAGGTTAGATCTTAGCAATAATTAGTTTACCTTGAGAGTGAGGAAACACTGGAACAGGTTGCCTGGGAAGTTGTGACTTCCTCATCCCTGGAAGTGTTCAAAGCCAGATTGGAAGGGACTTTGAGGAACATGGTCTAGTGGGAAGTTTCCCTGAAATCTTCCATGAAAGGGTGGTTGGAACCAGATGATCTTCAAGGTCCCTTCTCACCCAAACCATTCTATGTTTCTGTGTTTCTATAGACAGATAGATAAATAACCCTGACACAGATCCATACAGAATTTAATTTGGTGAACAGAGAACTAGAAGTAATAGAAATATATAGCAGTTAGTTTCTTCAGTAGATAACTTTTTTGACAGAACAAGGAGGTGGAGGCAGCTGCAGCAAGTCAGAAAGGAAGGTACTTTCCCTTTGAAAAAAAAGATATTACCAGCAGAATTTATTGGTTGTGACACAGAGTGGACTGACAGCACCAGAAAAGAGAAATCTTCAGGTAACTCTGACAGCCTAACTGCATTACAGATGCAGATCTGCCTGAGGAACCAATTAGAGTAAGATTGTCTTCTGACCCAGCTGCTTACAAACTTACTTCAATCTGCAGTATAGGCAGGAGCTTCACTAGGATTAAATTCAGGCAGTACTACAAATTGGACATGGAGAAGTTTTAAGCTCATTGACAGAACTTTGTTAAAGTTATATTTACCATCTCTAGCTGATACAGTAGAGGAAGATTTGATTTTGTTGGACTTGTGGTCCCTGCAATCTTGATGGACTCCTCAGCAAAGACCATGGAAATTCTGCATTAAAGCTGGTATTTGTTTCAAAATAAAGTCTGAAGACACAAAGTCTGAGAATATGTAGATTTCAAAGAGTCAGTCAGCCGTAACGAAGATTCATTCAAATACAAATTTTCTTCAGGCTTCTGGAACTTTTGCCTCCAATTTCAAATTGCAATTCTTAGAAAGGAAAAAAATATATAGTTTACATATTGACATATTAAATTGCCCAAGTGCAACATTTAAATTTGTACAAAAGGAAACTTGTCTAGCTTTGCATTTCATTCATATTCAGGGCCTTGTTTCAACTCACAGAAACAAAGTGTTAAAATGATATGCAGTTTACATATCACTCCTTGGTTGTCCCTTTCACAGGGTACTTGGTACGTGCTGGTGACTATTGAACAAGAGTCAAAGGCAGAGCTCAGCCTCTGGGGAATGATATTTCCCTATATATAAAGCCATCAAGCAACTATTTCATAAATATCTTCACTTATTCTTTGCAATCCCATGCCTACATCTGGATGAGGGTTTTTTCTTTGGTTGGTTTGGGGTATTTTTTTGTTTGTTTTAAAGTGGATGTTTCTTTCTGAGTTTTTTTACTTAGTGTTTGGAGAGGAAGACTGACATAAAACTTGTCCATTGCAAATGTTTTTCTGTTGGAGTCACTTATGATATCTCACTTTAAAAAAGTTTTTTAATGGAGTTCGGTTCCTAAATACAAACTTGCAGTTTTTACATGTGTAACTTTACACATTTTCTGGAAGAGCTGTTATTTTCACCTGGCAATGAATTGTAAATACACAGAAAATTATACTGAAAATACTCTGTTTTGGAGTTATTGATTCTAAAGGCAAAGGACTGTCTTTGATGCTTCTGTACTCTGCAATTTTCATTAGCTGAATGGAAAGGTAAAAAAATTCTGATGTCAGTTACCTCAGTGAAACTGCATTGTTTTCTTCTTCTGTAACTGAAAACAGAAGGAACAAAAAACCCAGCATCTAAATTTCTGTCTTAACTTTTCCTAACCATTGCCTAAAATTCCAACAAGAACATAACTATCTGGGCTCTGTTGCATGTATCATATTTGTTCTCTGCATGGAGAGAGATTCAGATTTCATTTAAGTGATCCCCATAGGAGGAAGTCCTGTTACCTGTTAGCGCAGTGCCTGATTCTTCAAAAAATTAAACAAAATTCTGTCTTTAATGTCTCTTACTGAATTAGAAATTCAAGAGCTGACACATCTCTCATTTTATTCATCCTAATTACAATTGCCCTGTCACTGAGATGCCAGCCTGACTAGGAGTAAATCAGGTAGTGACTCCCCAGGGTCTTCTTCGTAACAGGAAGGCTGTCTCTAGTGGCTTCAAAATGACAATTTCCTCTCTTTTACTTCAAAGAGGAGTGTTTTCCCTGGACAGTTTCACATTTGATTATTTTCACTAGCCTCTCTATCTTGAGTTGCTTGATTAGCATCTCAGTCACCTAAGAAATTAGACTAAAGTTTGTGCCTTGGAACAATAAAAAAAAAGGTAGCAAGGAAAAAATAAGAAGCTAGTGAAAAAAATATTTTTCAAATATGGACGGAGTTCAGGATATGGGAGAAATGAAGTTCTGACAAATTTTGTTGCCTTAAACTGCATCTTTTCTGAAAGAAAACTTCTGAAATAAATTTGTCTGTGAAGTTTGCATTGCTCTAGTATTTCCCTGCAGAAATTTTGATGGGATAGTTAATTCATACTTCCGTTTGAAAAAAAATATTCTTCTATTGTTTTTGTGAGTAACTTCAAAAATTGTGTTTTTCAGTAGAGTCTTTGGCTCTATGTGTATGATTATGTATTCAGTTGCAGAATAGGCAACCTCAAGCTATAACTTGCTGATAATAAGCCGTTTATCTTGCCATTTAGGAGAACATATACATACCAACCACAGAGAGAGCTATGTACAAAGTAACATGGCGTTTTAGTATTTCATGTTAAAGGACTGTACGTGAAAAGCCAGAGTTCAGCCTAGGTACCTGGGGAACATGAGCCTTGCTGAGATTAAAACTCATGGTTCTGCCTCATCAAGCTGCCTAACTTATCCATCTTTCCAGTTTCTAATATACTTGTTATCCTAGTTCTTAGACAGCAGGTACAAGAATTAACATAGCATAAGTGCTGTCCAAAGAGACAGCAAGCGATCCTCTCTTTTGTGAACCTCCGACAAGTCTGTATTTCTCAGGGCTGTCTTTGTTACTTCTCTTTCTCTTATAGAATACTGCCAGGAAGGAAATATTTTGAAGGAGAGATAGGAGTTTGCACCTTATGTTAAAGTCTTCTACAGGTATTATAGAAGAGGCTTCATCTAAACTCCAGAATAGTGACTAGAAAATTTTTCCCTAGCTCTAATAGTTATTGCATAAGGTTTATATTCAATGACATGATGTTGTTGATAATTCTGTGCATTATTTATCCAAAAGATTTACAAAAATAAATCTGGAATAAGTTAATATCACATACACGTCTCATGCTGAAGTAAAAGATGGAATAATTTATTATTCCAGTGTCCAGCTGCACTTGATCAAATGATTACCATCTTTCCTTATGCTTGTAAAATGTTCCCACCTTTCGCTAATTCATCTAAACTTCTACCATTCCAATCAAACTATAATTTATTACTGCCCACTTACTCTGATTTACTTCTGAAATGATTTGCATGGCTTCTGTCAATGTTATTTGCATATCTTTATTATGAATGCTGCTTATTTGGGGGCAGATTTGATTTATAGGTGTTTGGCATGCTATGCCCAGTTATTTAGTTTTCATTTCTGATTTACACAAAGGGAATGAGAGAGGCAGTAATTCTTTTTCTCTTGATGAAGAATATGTGCAGGACAAATAGTACTTGAATAAGAAATTACTTTATTTGTTGGGGTTTTTTTTGTTTTAGGGTTAAGTTCTCAAATGTAAACAATTACATGTCTTGTCAGGCCTTTATAACAAATCAAAATTAGTCTTTCTTGTGTTCAGCTTAGATCAAAACCAGTGTAGATACTTGTGGAGAAAAATATAGTTACTGAAACAAATGCCAAGAAGGAAGGAAAACAGTACCAACTAGGGAAAAACAAAACAAAATAAAACAAAAAAATAAAGGCCAACAACTTTTTTTTCTGTGGTAGCCTCTTTGTCCTCACTGTAAAAAAAAGACGTGTGTGCTTCAACAGAGACGTCATGACATACTGTTTGATGTGCCTTTTGTTTTCTCTTGTTTAACCTTGTATGTATGTTAAACCACAGAGCTCACCTTTGCCCACAGAAAAACCAGGCAATTCCTTGTACTTATGTGTTTATGCATTTCCAAATTAATCACTTTTCTACATTTTTTCTTCATGTCTGATTGTAGTAGATGATGGGTGAAAGATATGTGTGTTTCATTAAGCAGAAAACCTTTATGACGTGTTGAATCAGAGACAATTTCACAGTTCAGCACTTGAATTCTGGAGCAGAATTTGAGACGCACACTTCTGATAATAGAGCTGGAAATCATGGAATCATAGAATTGTCAGGGTTG
>NW_009705575.1:0-230 GCF_000703405.1 Apaloderma vittatum | reverse complement strand
ACCGACTCCAGAACTGTTCCTGCTCAGGGAACAGAGCACCGGGGGGTTCTTGAGCCAGAGGCGTCTCTGCCTTGGGAGCAGCAGCTCCTGCAGAGCCCTTCTGACGCCGTTTTCTCCCCTCATGGGACCAGCTTTCCTTCCCCGCTGTCTCCTCGAGCTCCGCACACCGCGAAGCACAATCCTGACCCACCTGACGTACGCCGGCTCTGCCGGGGTCTCCGGGGGCCGCT
>NW_009705574.1:2245-2568 GCF_000703405.1 Apaloderma vittatum | reverse complement strand
GAAAACTAGGAGGAGGAGACGGAAAAGGAGAAGAAAGAAGAAATGGAGAAGGAAAAGGAGAAGCCGAAGGAAAAGGAAGAGGAGGAAAAGGAAACGGAGATGGAGAGAAATGAAAAGGAGATGGAGGGAAAAGGAAAAGGAGAAGAAGGGGAAGGTGGAAGAGAAGAAGGAAAAGGAGAACAAAGAGGAGAAGGAAGAAAAGGGGAAGGAAATGGAGAAAAGAGGCGGAAAAAGAGGAAGAAAAGGGGAAGGAAATGGAGAAAAGAGATGGAAAAAGAGAAAGAAAAGGAAAAAAAGAGCCAAGGACCAAAAGCCCGGCTGCA
>NW_009705574.1:1969-2170 GCF_000703405.1 Apaloderma vittatum | reverse complement strand
GGCGGCGAGAGGGTTCGGAACCTCCTGGGGGTCGCGGGGGGGTGCCTCCTCCCGGGGGGTGCATCCATCAGGGGCTGGGGTAGAACCCTGGAACCCGACACTACGTTGGGGGCATAAAGCTGTAAACCTGGATTTAATTACCAATTAACTGACGGAATCACCAGGAAAACAAACAGCCCCCTCGGTGAGCTGAGCACCCCA
>NW_009705574.1:1187-1956 GCF_000703405.1 Apaloderma vittatum | reverse complement strand
CGGGATGTTAAAACCCACCTCGATTTAGGGGAGCAGCCGGATACTTTCGGGTGCTGCTGCAGCACCCAGGGGGCCAGAGCTGGGAGGGAGGGGGGTTGCATTCTCCCCCGTCTGGCAAGGGGCTGCAAAACGGGGTGTGAGCCGCAGCACCAACACCTGACACCCCAAAGCGGCGGCAGGGCCAAGCGCCAGCCTTACCACGAAGGCTGAGTTAATTAGTGGGGCACTAATAAGGTTTAATGACCTCACCTGGGGCATCCTCTGACACTCTGGGAGCTATTTAAGCTCAGCTGAGCCCCAGAGCTTGGTGCTGCTGCCCCTGGGGTGTGTTGAGGGGCACTGAAACTCCCGGGGTGTTCGCTTTGTGAGCACCCACAGCCATAAAGGAGCGTAAACTGGCAGGGGGGTGCCCGCGGACCCCTGCGTGTGGCTTTGGGAGGGGTGCATGCGGCACCCTTGGGTGAAAGCGACGCCTCGCTCCCACCCTGAGAGCACCCAAGGGTGAGGATGCGACAGGCGTGGAGCCCAGCATCTTCTTTTGGGCACCTCGATCTCCTTGGGTGAAAGCGACGCCTCGCTCCCACCCTGAGAGCACCCAAGGGTGAGGATGCGACAGGCGTGGAGCCCAGCATCTTCTTTTGGGCACCTCGATCTCGCGGCCCATCCTGCGACGCTCAGCCCCTTCCTGCCCGCCGGGGAGGAAGCGCACGGGCCGCGAAGAAGGTGCCGGGGGACAGAGCTTGAGGCCGGCCTCCCCTTTTTTCCCCCC
>NW_009705574.1:873-1085 GCF_000703405.1 Apaloderma vittatum | reverse complement strand
ACCCCGAGGAGGTCTGGCTGGTGCTGGGCCAGTTGGGTGATGGCGCCTTCGGCAAGGTCTTCAAGGTAGGGAGCACCCTGAAATGCCACAAATGCTTTTCTGGGTTTTTTTTTGCAAATGCTTTTGGTTTTTTTTCCCCTCGGTGCAGCTTCGGGCGTGTGAAAAGCCAAAAAGCCTCTGAGGAACCCCAGATTTCCAGTGGGGCTCAGCCC
>NW_009705574.1:330-627 GCF_000703405.1 Apaloderma vittatum | reverse complement strand
GCGGGACGGCACCACCAAAAAAGCTCCCTGGAGGGGTCTGCCGAGCCCCCTGTGCTTGATGTGGCCGTGCCCACGTGAGCTCTGCTGTTTCTGTGGGAAGACGTAGTTGCCGGAAAGGTTTTTTTAGGGGGGTGAGATATGGGGGATGTTCCGGTGACAGCGGCATCCCCGTGTCTGTCCCCCGCAGCGCCGAGCGCCCAGGGAGGGGCGCGATGGGTCCGAGCTTCCCCCTCGCCAAAACTCCGTGGGGTCGCTCCTTTCGTAAGCCGCACCCCCCTGCAAAACGCCTTTTCGCCC
>NW_009705574.1:0-272 GCF_000703405.1 Apaloderma vittatum | reverse complement strand
AGCTGGAGGACTACGTGCTGGAGATCGAGGTCCTGGCTTGCTGCGACCACCCCAACATCACGAAGCTGCTGGACGCGCTCTACTGGAACGGGCGGCTCTGGGTGAGCGGCCGAGGGTGCCCAAACCCCCGGGGTCCCACCAGCATCTTGGTGCTGGGGCGATGGGGACTCAGTCTGGAGGGGCCACATTTCCAGAGCAGGGTGGGAAACCTCTTCCTGCAGATCCTGGTGGAGTTTTGTCCTGGTGGGTCCGTGGATGCAGCAATTTTGGGT
>NW_009705573.1:0-2871 GCF_000703405.1 Apaloderma vittatum | reverse complement strand
CTCTAAGGTCCCTTGCAGCCTCGGCCATTCTCTGGTTCTGGGATGAAGGACACTCTCCTCCTTGTTCCCTCACTGACATAAAGTCACCCCCACACTCCCCGTCGTGTTTTATCACTCGTTTGTAAAGACACTCGACTGCCTTATTCTCTCACAGCTCAGAGGTCCAAGTCTCTGGGGTTCTGGGAATCTTGACCCCGGTTTGATGAGTCCACCTTGTCACGTCCCGAGCTTTCGGGACCTTGAGCCAGGTTCGCTGATTCCCAGGCCAGCATTAAGGTGACTCACACCAAAGATCCGAACGCAGTTTTATTTGTCCATCACCTAACAAGGAGGTATTTCAATCTTCCAATTAGTGCAATTAACAAGCCTTAGAACAAGGAGCTATTAGCAAGCAAAAGAAACGGGCCTTGCCATAGCTAGCCCTTTGTTAAAGCCCGAAAGAGAGAGAAGGAACACGACAGGAAAAGGCAAGATCACCACCCCTGGATCCAGCTACCCAGCGCCGGCCGCAGCAACTCTCTGGTGTTGGGCGAAGGGCACGCAACTGCCTTTTAGACAGTCAAGTTCCCCCTACGTGGGCCTTGTGGAAAATTACCGGGGAGCGGTCTGGGGGATGGTGGGGGCTTCTGAGGGGGTGTTACCCCTCCTTCTCCCGGCTTCCTGCAGCCCCAGCTCCAGCCCACCCGCCCCCACATCTCCAGGGGTGCAGGGCTGGGGCAGGGGGCTCAGCAAAGCGCTGTCACCCCCGGGCAGACACAGACCAGGGCCGGGCAGGCGGCTCTGGCTTGTTGGGGTTCAGAGCAAACCCCGGCTGTTGGAGATATTTGTTCAGTCCCTGACACACCCGGGTTCGGTCTCGCGACTGCTGATGCTGGGGTTAACAGTCCCTGCTGTGGTCTGGGCCCGTTTGCCATCAGTGGCGTTTCTTTCCACTGCTTAACTGGGACCCAATGTCCTGGCAAAGTCCCAAGGCGGGGTCTGTGCCAGCTGGCCTTCCCATCGAAGAGACAGTATTCTGGCCACATATTGTTTTAAGAGCACATCCCTTATCTCCACCTCCGCGCTGGGTTGAGAGTTAGCAGGGTAAGGGACACCAAACATTAAGTCCAAGGGGGCAGTTGAGTATCTCCTGCAGGTCTGGCCCATATTCTAGCCAGAGCTAATGGCAGAAGCTGTATCCTTGGCTTTTTGTTTCCTAAAACTAATTTCAAAAGATGTTTCTTGATTTCCTCCTTTATTTCCTCTACCCAGCCTGAACTCTGCGGATGCCAGGGATGTAATTTCTATTGTTTTCCTAAAACTGCCGTAACCCCTTGAAGAATTTTTCCTGTGAAATTAGTTCCCCTAGCTGAGTCTATAGTCTCCACTATTCCTTATCTTGGAATGATTTGTTCCAGAAACACTTCAATAACTGATCACCTTCTCTGGTAAATTTACCACATCCAGTAGAGGAAAAACTAAATTCTCGCGAGCTTATGTCTTTCCTGTGCAGGTTAATAATCCTCTTTCTTCCCACCGTTTTCCAAACGCATGAGCCACTCTGCATACAGATTTTGAATTGGGGAATTTGGTTACTGCTTTTCCTTGGTAGGATTCACAGGCTCTTACTGATGCACACAACTCTGCCGTCTGTGCTGACAAGGTGGAGGGTAACTTGCCTCCCTCTTGCAGTTCTCTTCCTTTCACTACGGCGTATCCTGTAACTCATATTCTTCTGGAAGACTCATCCCTGAATACGTTTTCCCCATTTGGCCAAGGAGAATCCCATGATCCTTCCCTAGCTCGGGTCTGAAGATCTATTACTTGAAGACAACCATGAGTTTCTTCCAGGTCCCCTCCCTCAGGACCAATTAAACGGGAGTCCGGGTTCAACCCTTTCTCGCTTCTTAATTCCAAATTCTCCTGTTCATACTGTGATAACCTATGTAATAACCTATACTGTTCTCCTGTTCCGTATTGTCATAACCCCGCAATGGCCATCCGTTCAGAAGCTCTTTCAGTTAGCCAAGCCTTAATTTGATGGGAAACTTTAACAGGGAGAGATGCCCCTGCTGTCAGTTTTCTGGCCTCCGTTACTGCTGGTGCCAAGGCTGCCCAGTTTTGCCGACTGTGGCCACCCTCCAGCCACTGGATCTAGCATTTTGGAAAAATCGGCCACTGATCTTTGCTTACTCCTGTTCTATTGCACTGGAATTCCTCTAGCATGGCCCTGTTTCACATCCACATGGAATTCAAATTGGTTTTCGGGTCTGGAAGGGCTGGAGCCAGAGCTTTGGTTAACCTGCTTTTTAAACACTTTAAAGCTGTGCTTGCCCTCATCCACACGCTGCAGTAACCTGCTCCCTGGGGCGGAGTAAATCAGCGTTCTCTTCTAAAGCTTGCCCAGACAGAACTGGCGTCTCGGTGTATCCCTGCGCAAGGACTGTCCACGTCAACTGTTGTTTTCTCCCTTTTTCCTCTGGTTCCCACTAAAAGGCGAAATATTGTTTACTAACCTCTGTAAGTGGGCATTCCCAGAAAGTATCCTTTAAGTCAAGTACTGCTCCTTCCCCAACTTCACTGTCCCCAGGGCTTCTGTTGAGGAGGATTGTGATTCATCCTCAGTCTGTATCTAACGTCATCATATCAGCTGCCCGCTTGAGTATTGTCTCAAACTGAGCCGATTCAGCTGAGCCTTCTCTCCTCCAGCATTCCTTCTGTTTACAAAAAGCACATTGATCTTTTTCTCAGTGATGTTCCGACCCTGATGTTCTACTGGGAAGTCGCCTCCCCTCCCCTGGGGCCTAATAGCCCCGTCCTCTGAGCTTATCAGTTCCCTGGGCTATTGCTGTGTGTTTGTTTGTTTGTGTTTACAATTTCTTTTTTTTTTTT
>NW_009705572.1:56088-83056 GCF_000703405.1 Apaloderma vittatum | reverse complement strand
AACATATATATATATATATAAAAATAAAATAAATGAGCTGGCTTGCAACACTAGGTGGCAGAGGTGGGATCTTTTCTGCTCTGAGCGCTGTCCTATAAGGCATTGCTTGTTTAAGTACAGTCGCATTTAGTTGGAGCTGCAGGAGAGAGGCAGAGAGATTGTCTGTGTTTACAGCCAGCTCAGGCTACGGCGAGCATCTAACCTGGCCCCCCCTTTCTCCAGCACTTGAAGGGGAGAGTGTGAGGTTATTTGGGAATCTGGCCTCTGTAGGTCAGCTTTTGCTGCGACTGGATTGTCAGAGCTGGTACAGCAGAGCCCAGGGGGACTGAAGGGAGACACGAATCCCATTTTCTTTGAGAGGAGAGAAGGGGAAAAAAAAAGAAAAGATAAATTGAGAGAGAGAGAGAAGCGAAGAGACGAAGAAAAAGGCAGAGGAAGTGGAGCAAGTGAGAGAGAAGCATGAGGACCTACTGGCTGCACAGTATCTGGGTGCTGGGATTCTTCCTGTCCCTCTTCTCCTTGCAAGGTATGTGATGAGTTCTTTCTTGCAACCTCCTCAAACCCTCAAAGCTCGAATTGAGGCTAATGGACTGAGGATGGCCTGAAACATGGAGCTGGAAGCTGGAGCTTCCTTTCCCCCTCTCTTCCCCTCCAAACCTTCCCCCCCTGCAGGAAATAAGCCAAGGAGAGATCGCTGCTGGTGAATCCTATGGTTAGAGGGCACTGCATGTGACTGACTTTGCTGCTGTATTTATGCTTTTGCAGAGGGGGAGCTGGGGGGGATGCACAGTAAGATTTGCAAAGGAAAAAAAGAGTGGGTGAAGGTGGGTATCGCCTCCATCCACAGCCACCGTTTCTCAGCACTTTGGATCACAAGTACTGATGCTCCTGGATTCTTCACCTTCCTGAGGAGATCAGTGTTAAGTTACTTTTGGTTCTTTTTTTTTTTTCTTCTTCTGATTTATTTTGGTTTTGCCTGGAAAGGGGGAGGTTAGAAGAATCTCTATGCCTCTAGTCTGTCTGAGAAAAAAACTGTCCTTCCCCTCCACCAGGGAAAAAAAAAAAAAAAGAGAGAGTGAGGAGGAAAGACAGGAGAAGAAAATTTGTTGGGTATGGGGTTTTGTTCAGTGGAGAATTGCCAGCTGGGTTTCTTGCTTTAAGAGCCAAGTGTGAGTATGGAATTTAGTTTGAAGTGATGACAGGCGTGCTATCTGGTTTTTAGATGCTTTCAGTAAACAGGAGTTAAGGGTTAATGCATCCCACGCTGTATGTATAAATACATGTTACACATGTACATATATATAACCATAGCCTTCCACATTGCAGCTCGTACATGATCCACACTCATTTACACACCAGTGGTCCTTTTCACACAAACACACACACACTCATGAATATAGCAGGGATGATGAATAAACTCACTCTGGCACATACAGTTCTAGCTCTCTAGCTCATGCAATTCCTGAAGTGCTAGTCTGCCTCTCTTGCGTTCACGTTCTCTCTTCCTCTCTCCCTCCGCTTCCTTCAAGCCTTTTCTTGTGCTCTCTCTCCATCCTGCACACTAGTGTTTGTGTTTGCTTATATATAAAAACTACATGCCGATCCTGCTGCACCAGCCTTGTAAGCATGCGTGCCTGTGCACATATATGCACACATATGTCAATATATAAATAAAGAACATATATGTATTCTATCTGGCCTACTCTGTGCCTCACGGTCTTGCATTTGCAGTGAGGTTCACCCTTAGAGGATATCTTGTTCTGACTGCTCACCACACATAGAAGGCTTTTCTCTCACTCTTGTGCATACTAGTGCATGAGTGCTGTGTATGGAGATATGCCCGGTCACAGCATCCTCACTTCCCCTTCGCTCCTACTTTTACACACAGTCTTGCACAGTCCGCTTGTATTTTGCGTGTACTAAGCAAATTCCCATACAGGCATGCTGCCTGTCACACACATGCTTTCTGTTGCAGCCTCACACTTAACCGGCACTACTGCAAGCACTCACTGTGAAATCCCTCGATTTTTTTGCCACCTTCTCACATTTACTGAGTGCTCCTTTTCATACAGTCTCACTTCGGCTCTTTTTGGGCTGCATACACATGCTTTTCACTGTCATATTTTCTCTCAGACTTGCATTCGCTGAACTCTGGCTTGTGAATCCAGCACCTTCCAGTTGACGTCCTCGCTGTGGAGTGCCCGTTTCTGACAGGGGAGGAGGATTTTTTTCCAGCACATAGGATGTACACGGGGCGAGAGGAGAAGCAGTACTTGTGTAACATAATTAGCTAATGTCAGGAGTGAAGTTGCGTAGCTTGAACTCCCCTCTGTCCCCTCTGTGCCTAGAAGAGTAGGCACAGACCCATTGAGGAAGATGGACACTGGCAAATCACATCGAGTCTGAACGTTGCCTGTCTCTCTGATGCATGTTTCCTAGGCTGTAGTTGGTGGCGCTTGCTCCACGCAGTATTTCCAAGTCACAAGCCTTCCCCAAGTTGCCACCAGAGCATCCTGATGCTAGCACTACCGGGAACTGTTTTAGTCCTTTCTTATAGCTGTCGAGCTTATGCCAGGCCACAGACATCTACAGCTTTCACCTTCTGTTTTAATGAGTTACTATTGCCACAGTTCTATCAGCCACAATTTGAAAGCATCAGAGAAAGTCCTTTGAGGGCTATTTTACCAGGTACTGTCTGGGAAGGCAGAGGAAACACAGTTGCCCTCCCTAGGTTTTGAGACGGGGGGGGTTTGAAAACCTGGAATTGCTTTTTCTACTGCTCCCAAACTTCAGATGTGATGTAAACCAGACCCAGTCCACTGCTGGATTGAGTTTCACAGCCAGCAGTAATTTCCTTTCTCTGGTCCGGAGAAAGAGAGGATGGGGAAGTGGGAATACTGGGGGAGCACGAGAGGAGCAGGGCACCTCACAAGAAAGCCTGAAGATATTTGAAGGAAATGAAAGGGGGTGGCAAAGTATTGTCCCCTAAAACAAACAAACACCACTTATTTCAAATGAATGGTTATTTACTGAAAGATGTGGTAACATGCCTTGAACGCCTCTGTAACCCTACTGAGAACGATTCTGTGGAGCTCTCACCCTAGGAAACTGCAGTGTCGGCTCTGCCAGGCAGTGACCCCAGCCGGACTGCTGCCAAGCACTCTCTGAGCACATTGCTCCAGAGCCAGCCAGCTGAGCCAGCGCCTCCGCAAGCTACCCGAAACTTATCCATGCCTTCTCGCCCCCTTTTCCTCATCGTCCACTTGGGGGTGTACCAGTGAACGAAAAAGCAGCTCCTTGCTTATCTTTTCTGTTCTCCCCTAAGCCACCAAAAGTGAGGGTGAATGGGAGAGGTGCTGGGGCTGCTGGGCACAGCCGAGCTGAGGCTGAATAGGAGGTGCTGGGGGTGCAGGGGAGGAAGCGCAGCTGAGGCTGGCAAGGAGACCTACAGCCTCTGCGGTGCCAAGTGTCCAACACAGGCTGCCTCCTCTGCCAGGGAATATGCAATGGGTTGCCTGGACCCCGCCTGCCTGGGCTCGAGGGCTTTGGCACAGAGACAGGCTTTGCTCCTTCTTTCCTAGGGTAGAGGCTCTGAGTCCCACACAGAGGATTTTCTATTTTTCTTTAATTTTTATTATTATTTCTAACCACTGTTTCCTTAGTTTCATGGTTCGGGATTCTTGCATTTCCCTGCTGCTACGCCTCCAAGTCCTTGTTCGGAGGCAGGTGGCTAGGAGGCAGAGCGGTTGTTTCTCATGTGTAGGGCACTGGCCCTCCTGCCCTGGGCACGGGGGAAGGAGGAAAAGAAGTAACTACACACCCCGGCGTTGCTGGTGGGTGGGATTTTCTCCTGGCATGCTGCAGCTTTTCCCTTGAATGGATTTGTCTCTTAGCATGGCATGCCTCGTAGATTCTGATAAAGATGGTCTTCTTGAATTGGACTCAAAACCTGAGTTTTTCTTTTTCTCGCTTTTTTTTTTCTTCCCCCAAGTCAAAAATCAGGTGCGTGGGAATGGGGAAGAGAAGCAATTTAACAAAAATTGTGTTTTGATAATTTAGAAGAATTTTGCGTTGATGTTTTCACTTTTACCTACTATTTCTCTAACTTAGCTGTCAATATGAAAAGTAATTTTGATTTCCCCACCTGAGCATTTTCTTTAAAAAATGAATGCCTTGACAAATTATACATTTTCTTCAGCATTTCTTTACATTGCAAAAACCTTCTAAACAAACCCTTTCCCTTGAAAAATAACAGCTGTTTCAAATCAGCAATTTGCTAAAAAGTCCCAGCTTGTTTTAATGAATCTCCCCTACAACCCCACTTCATTGGTTAATTGCAGGACCTTTTGTGCTTTTAAAAAAAAAAAAAAAAAAAAAAAAAAGACCTCTAGAGCCAAGTTAGTTAAGTAGATGCTTTAGGAGAGGATAGGCAGAATTGGTCTGTATGGTACTGGCAGCATTTATTTATAGTGTATTTTTTGAGCTACTCAAGGGTGTTCATAAATGGAGAATGAGTCTGATGAAAGAAATCGCAGAAGCGCTTGGGTAAGTGGAATAGGATGCTTTTGGCTGGTACGTGGTACAAATGTTATCTGTGAAGTCTCATGTTTTATAACGTTACTGGGCAATGCGAGTGTGAAAAATGATGTGTTTGTTAATGCGCGAGGCTTGTGCAATCTATAAGGATGGAAGCGTGTGCCCAAGTGTTTCTGTGCTGATAGTGTGTAATGGATGGGGAGAATAGAGGGAGGAGCAGGAATGTATGTGTGTGTGGGTGGTGACATTGTGGTGTATGGGTAACAGTGTGGGGTGATTATGATGTAGTTGGATAACATTTAGATATTGCTGACTGGAGACAAAAAGACTTCTGCTCACCTGAATATACTTTTCTTCCTGTCTGTTTTCAACTCTCACTGTTGAACAAGCCAGGGGAAGCTCTCACAGGCTGGACTGTATTGATGAGGTAACAACTCACTCAATGCCTTGCATTCCCTTAAATGATGAAGAGGTTCAATACCTAAACCAAAACACTTTTCTTGTAAGCTTAAGACAGAGAAGAGGTAGAGAAGGTTTTTTATCTGCAAACAGGGAGCATTAAAAAGGTAGCCCAAGTATTTCTTCTAATCTTAGCCCAGTGATTGCAGACCGTTCAAGTCAATAATTACCATGCTAGTAAGGACCTGTTTGCCTTTGCTGTTACAAATCTCAGCACTCAGGTACCTGACTCAGAGGGCTTTGTTATGATAAATAGAAATTTGCTTAATCTTCTAGTCTCCAAGATCTCCTCTCACAGAAGTTTTACTAGTCCTGTAACAAATACCATAGTCCCTATGTTTGTGGGTGCTCCTTTTCAGCCTGTGAGCACCCATGCATACACTAGGGGTCTGAGAAGGAGATTTAATTCTTCAAGAGTTAGTCTTTCCACCTCCTTTTTCACATGCAAGCAGTAGAGCTCCTTCCCATCAGAGAAATATGGGAACCTTCATTCTAGGTTGACATCAGAGTTTTTGAAGCTCATGTGCTTACTGTGTGTAAGCTGTTACTGTAAGCTTTTGGATGTACCAAAGCCCTCACCTTCCTGGTCAGAGTTGTCCCCCTCCACCAACACTGTCCCCCCTCTCTGTGTGAGAGTGATTTGCTTAGGAATGGGTTAAAGCAGGGATGCTAATGCTTGGATCCAGATGTGATGTAGGCCCTGCAGCAGCAGCTGGGTGTTCTGTGCAGGACCTGAGGAGGCTGGTGATGAGGAGCTGTAGCGCTGCCTGCACGTTGTGAAGTGAGAGCAAGTAGCAAAAGGTGGTTAAGAGTGAATACAAGGGAAGCTACCATTTCTGGGCAGATCTGAATACTTGATGGGCTTTCTTGTGGAAGAAATCATGGGCTGACAGGGGCTGTTAAAAGACTGAAAAATCTGAGTGAAATTCGAGGTGGTACCAGACAAAGGCATCCCAGAAGACTTCAGGGAAAGCCTTCTGTGTGCGCCCTTCAGTATGCAACCATGTGCCTTGCCAAAGATTGTCTCCTGTGCATGTAGAGCGCTGCTGGGAGGATACAGGACTTTTACTGTCTGCAGTCCCTATAGGAAGCACTAATCTTTGCCTCTTCGATATCTCATTTTCCTTAAAGAAGTGTGTGATATTGTTTTATGTGCTGTTCAGATTCAATGAGCAATGTCTTTGACAGCTGAGGTGCTCTTCCTACTGTCATTTTTATCTGGGATAAAATAAAAAATATCAAGCATAGTGCAGACTGTCTTGTCTCACTCTGAGAAGGAGTAAATAAGGGCATGTGTGGGTGAGCATGTGAGACACAGCCCTCTCCTAGTGTGAACGAAGGGCAGAAATCCCTGCAGGCAGTGTGGAAAGGAAGAAGAAATGAATAGTTGCAGAGATGCATGGGGGACAAAAGAAAATAAAAGACATGGAGGTTTGATTCTGTACTATGCCATTGCCCTGTAGTGCCTTGGCTGATGCTGGGTTTCTTGGAAGCTGAGGCATTTCCCTTGGAGCTCCTTCCAGCAGGTTGCCTGCCAGTGGTGCAGTATTGCCCTGCTCACCTGCATGGAAGGAGAGGGAATAGCAATTTCAGGGGCTGCTGCTTTAATTTCTCTGAGCCAAAGGAGTATTCTCCCTGGTCAAGGCTTGTGGGGCCTCACAGTCAGGTGTCTTGCTGGCTATATTTGCTATCTTTAGGGAAAAAATTCTGCATGACTACACACTGAGTGAAAAGGGCCCTTTACACTAGACCTGCCTATTGGTCACCTGCAGGCATAGAATAACATTTTGCTGTGATTGTTGGCTGTAGAGGTACCGGAGTTTGTTGAATGGCATCTCTGGAAGGAGATGGTTTGGGGAGTGATACAAGGATGTATTTATTGAATTAGGGCAGTCTGGTGTGTTGTGGGGTTTTGAGGGGTAGGTTGATTTACCTTTTTTAAAAAAGGTAGCATCAGAAGGTAGGCTTCAGAGGAAGAGTTTAGGCTTAAAGCATAGGTGACTTTAATTGGAGCTGTGGGCTCACAGTCTGGGATTTTGCAGTTCCTGTGTTATGTAAAGCATCCAGAAGAAACTCCTCTGAAGATAGCTTGTTCATATAGAATCATAGAATAGTTTCAGCTGGAAGAGACCTTGAAGATGATTGAGTCCAGCCTTTTTCTCAGCCCTATCAACCCACTAAACTATGTCCCCCAGTACAACATCTAGTCTCTTAAACACCTCCAGGGACAGTGACTCGACCACCTCCCTGGGCAGCCTGTTCCAAGGGCTGACAACTCTTTCAGTAAAGAAGTTCTTCCTAGTATCTAACCTGAACATCCCCTGGTGCAATTTAAATCCATTTCCCCTCGTCCTGTCACTCTCCACTAGGGAGAACAGACCAACTCCCGCCTCTACAACCTCCCTTCAGGTAGTTGTAGAGAGCAACGACGTCTCCCCTCAGTCTCCTCTTCTCCAGGCTAAACAGCCCCAGATCCCTCAGCCCTTCCCCATATGACTTGTGTTCTAAGCCCTTTACCTGCTTCCTTCTCTTCCTTCTTCCTTGAAACCTGCTTCCTTCTCTAGGGTCTGTCTCTGTGCAGCCTTCAGGGCTGCAGGATTCTTCATTTGCTTCAGATTTGGCAGAGATTTCTCACAGAGGGTGGCTTTTTTGTTGGTGTGGGGTTTTTTTTGTTGATGTGCTCTTGGCTCTTGAGAGGGGAAACATGTAGCAGGCAGATCATGAGCAGTGGGATGAGGGAGGGAGCAAGCAAGAAGACAAATGGAAGGCTATGGAGCTTTCTAACCAAGAAATCAATAGCACATCAGCACGCAGCCACTAGGGTATGAGTATGCAATGTAAGTGTGTAATGACAGCTCCCTCCCTTCCGCCCCTTAGCACTTACATTGATGGTGAGTTGCAGGCTGGAACCAATTAATACTTACAACCTGCTAGGACAGTAACTATTAATACTCTTCTGCATGCCCTCTGGCTGCTGCACCTACCTGGAGCCTGTCTGTGGTTGGCCTTCAGCAGTGGACCCAAAGCTACATCAAGAGTGACCTCAAGGGTTTTTTCTCACTGTAAGCCTTGCATACAGTGCCCTGCCTTACCCAACTTGCACTTGTATGAGCGATGGTGGCCATATGGATATATACTTGAGTGTCTGTGTGTTCCTGTGTGACCTACTGTAGGTGATCCTGCTTTGGCAAAGGGGCTGGACTAAATGATCTTTTGAGGTCCTTTCCAACTCCTGACGTTCTGAGATTCTGTGGAAAGGAGGGATTTGCAAATGTGGGTTTGCCTGCAGGAAGGACAGGATATTTAAAGGGGCATCTGTGGGGTTTTTGATCTGTAAATGTGTTTAGACTTGTGTCATTGTGGGTACATCTCCTTGTATGAGTACTTAAACTTTGCCTTGTAAAGCTAATTTGTATGATGGGATCATAACATCCAGTTTTATTTATGTCTGTATATGTGATCTGTATGTGAAGGTATGCCAGAAGCTTTTGAATATCTCTTCTTTGGCTTTTGGAAAGATGCACTTGTGAAACAGATGAAGATCATGGAATCATAGATTACTGGGTTGGAAGGGACCTCAAGGATCATCTAGCCCAACCCTTAATGCTGGATATATATATCCTAAAAGTATGTGTGCGCGTATGCGCATGTGTTTGAATGCATGCATGTAACAAAGAGCGGAAGTCCTGTAGTAAAAATGCCTGTGCCATGTTAATGAATCTGGTTCAGAGCTGTATTTTGTGTGTAATGTTATGAAATGTTAGTTCAATAGGCGAGTGCAGCATGAGTACTGACGTATCTGCAGATATGTATGCTTTTGGAGTGACCATTATTTATAGTGGATTTGCATCCTATCTTGACATGGCAAGTGATTGTTGCAGTGAAGCAGCATTGTTGCTGTGGCTTGGCTGCCCCTCCTCATCTTTCTGTGATAGCCTCCCTGTAAGGTGGCAACTTAGTCACGCTTCAGTCACCCAGGCATGAAATACAGTGTAGAGAGTGGAAAGGACATGTTTGACTCCTGCACTTTCATGTGAGAGTTTCTGCAAATAGAAAGAAGATGATAAAATGGAGCTTCCTAACATGCACAAGCTGCACTGTTTTAATTAGACCAACATAGTAAAAAAATAGTACAACCTGACCGGGACAACGTTTCTTACATAGCTATGGTATTGTGTACTGTTTAAGCATAGGATTTCTGGCCTGGATGCAACCTGAACCAGTAAACCAGCATGTCTGCAGTTTGGCTGTACCTGCATTAACATGGCCTTGCTGGTTTAACTACCTCAACAGTGTGGGTTCTGTCCAGCATGGTTGTATTTTGTAAAGTCTCAATTTTGGCTAGTAAAAGCAGGATAGACCTGACTGCAGACATACCTCTGTGAGATGTTCTGCATTTCTAGGCCTTGTGTATAGGGAAGGAAACTAATTGTCTGGAAGAGTCTTCATGCTGTGTCAGGTTTACAGGGTTTACTAACAGTAATTTCTCGGTGATTAAAAGAAACATCTTGATCATACTAGCTTAAATAAGAGCTGTCTGTAGTCTAGGCCTGCTAACAAAAGGAAGGCAGGAAATGGAGAGCTAAAGTGAGGTTACAGAATGTCTCCTCCGTTTCTATGTATCCTAGGTTCCTACTGGTGACTGGCTGTGTACTGTCCAGCTGCAACAGATTGGGCTGCTAATAATAAGAAAGGGGAAAAAAGGAAGTCGGGCTGCAGCACGAGGTAAATGAGCTGTGGCATTGTCCCAGAGGGACCTAGAGCTAAGTTCAGCAGTGCAGAGTCTTCCTTCTCTTCTGGTCTGCTGTGTGCATAGAGGAAGGGGAGTAAAGGCCAATCTGGCTGGCCTTGCTCTGTCTGTCTTGATGTAAAGCTTTGTAGCAGCAGGCTTTTCTTCAGGCTTCAAGGGACCTCATAAGACCCCTGCTTGTAGGCTCTGCTTGTCCTCTGGTCAACCTGAAGAGTTTCTGGCCTCTTTACCTCCTGCTGCTGCCCAAAGTGACCCAACCAACCGCTAAAAGCTAAGCAAGACATCCCAAAATGTTCTTAGTGCTGGAACCTTGTTTGAGCTGCTGTGGAGGGGGAAGGGTACTGGGAAGATGAGAGACTTCAAGCCCCTGCTTCCTTTGTCACATAGTAGGGGGTCCTTATAAGTGCCAGCTTTGAGGTTCATGCAGACCTGGGGATGCTGTTTGAGAAGAGGGTTTGAAACTGTTACAGGCAGGGGCTTGATCTAGAAGAACCCTTCTTGAGCTGCTGCCTTGACTACCCCACAGATGTCCTGGGAGCTGGCTGGAACGTTTCTTACTGAACGCTGCATGAAATTCGCCAGAAGTTTGCTGAAGCAAATTAGAAAGTTTTGCAGAAGGTTTGTGCCTCACTGAATTGACACTTTTCTAATAAGGAAAAAAGGTGTTTTGTTGGAAAAATTCCAACCTGAGTTGCAAGAACAGATTAAGGCACAAGCGCTTAAAGGCTTTTCTATGATGTGTTATCTTCTGTCATATGATTACATCAAAGTCTCAACTACCATCTAAAACAAAAAAGTTCTGAAAATTGTGGCCTTTATAGCTGTGATAAAAAACTTGAAAATATAACCTGAGTGCAGCCGGTAGCTGGTTTCTGTCTTGAGTCTGCAGACAACTGAAAGAGCATCCTCAGGGGTGTATCATCCAGTTTATTTCCCCGGGGTGTTAGGTCTGACATCCTTCTAATGCCTCTTTGGGAAAGGGGTTTTCAATACAGCCAGCAAAGAGTGTGGTAGTCCTGGTCCCCTCAACCAAGGGTTGAAACTTCCGTGAGGAATAATGCTCAGGGGAACCACTCTTGCCATACTTGCCTCAATGGCTCACAATTAGGAGCAGCCCTCTTTTGGTGGGATCTACCACTCCTTTCTGTGGCTAGAATGCGAGGAGCGTTCATCATGTGGAAGGATTTTAGGCTATGTTGTGGATTGCATTTGTATTGAATAATGGGAATGTTTGTTCAGTTTAGCTTGTAACTGTTCCTGGACAGGTCAGGAACTGCAAAACTGAAGAAAACAGACGAGCGAATTCACAGGAAGACCTGTTTAAACAGGAATTGTTAAAGGTTCTACAGAAGATCTACCCCCACCTTTGTCTGGGAGTGTGTTTCCTTGAATGAGGCCCAGATGATGTCACTGGGGAGGTGGAGGAGATGTGGTGTGGGACTTGCATCCCACAGTGACGCCGTGCCTCAACCAGAGGATGTGCATGTGTCTGTGTGTGCGTGGCATGTGTGGGCCCTGTGCTGTGATCACCAGAATTACAGTCTAGCCAGATAACGAGCTGTTGTTGTTTACAGCACTTGGTTCCGGGCACTTCAATTCCAGAAAAATGTAAACAAAATTAGAGGGAATTCAGAGGATTGCAAGGAGAATGATTAAGGGGCTGGAGGGACTGACTTATGAGGAATGCTTGTGAGAGCTAAATATGTAGCTGTTTTGGCTAAATGACTAAAGAGGAGCTATGCTAATGATCTAGGCATACTGGGAAGGCATGAAGAATTGTCTAGTGTGGACTAAGAGCTAGAAGTGTCTCTCATGGCAGAAAATTTGGAGGAGAGAAGAGAAGAAAATTGGCAGGAAGAAAGAGATTAGGAGTAAAATAGCTTTGTTAAGAATTGTGGCAGAATTCTTGTCATTTGGGATATCTGAAGTTTGGCTGGGCAGAGCCCTGGAGAATAATCCATGCACTACAAGCTTGAAAAGGTCCCTCGAGAGACAGTCTAGATGCCTTAATAGATTTTTATGCTGTCATTAATTTCTGAATCACAGCTAATATTTCCAGTCTGACAAAGAACCATATTCTTCAAAGCGTTTTTTTTCTTACCTTGTATTACTTTTGCTGCGATGGAAAATACTGGTGCAAGCAAGCCCACAAGGAAGTCTTCTGCTATATTAATAAATGTTAATATGTCCAACTGTTTAACTCAAATATTTTTTCCCTCTCTTTCCTTTAGTGACATATTAATTTAGATTTGTCTGACAAATGGTGGACATGGGCAACCTGCTGGACACCCAGTGAGATAAAATCCCAATGTCTGTAACTTTGTTTTATAAGCTGTACTGGGCTTTGACAGGTTTCCCCTTGCCACATACTATACATATAGGTCTTGTGCTTCCTTTTATCTCATGCGTTTTCCGTGTAGTAACTAAACAGTGGACTAGTCCCTTCAGGCTCAGAAGCTGATGTGGTTGTGCTTGTAGCCTTCCTGGCACGTCACAAGAGGTGAGCCCTCCCAGGGCCATCTGTGAGCTGGAGGGAGGTGGGCCTGTGAGAGAGGCAGAGGTGGAACAAGATGGTAGGAGATGAACAAGTTGATCGGTGGTGGGTGGGAGTCAGCCAGCTGGTTTGCTTTTATCTTGCTTACAACAGGAACTGAATAGTGAAAGCAAAATGGGTGATGTTGGCTGTTCAGTTTAACACCTTTCTGGGAAGAGAACAGATTGAATTGATAGCAAGTTTGTGGTGGTTGATCTGCTGGCTGACACTATGGTCTTCCAGAGATAAAAGGTATTGCAGTTCAGGTGAAAGAGCTGGGATGCGTAATGGGGATTATTCAGATTGAAGATTATTTGTGCCATAGATGCAGACCCAGAGAGAGTTCACATAGTTTATTAACTTAGAGGACTGCAAATTGCAATCTGTTTCCTGGGCAGGAAGCGAGGAGCACTATTTCATGGTGAGCCTTGCTGGATTTTTCCCCACTCTGTGCAGGGCCAGTTCAAGGTTCTCAGCAGACCAGCCCAGCAGTGCCAGGGAACAAAGTATAGAGATGTCTGACTCTGATTGGAAGTAGATAGTTCTTAATTTGGACTTACTATTAGCCTTAGTTTGTGCAAGGTGGCTGTTCATAATGACATCTTTACCCCATGCCCCCCAGTCGAGTGGGAAAGCTCATTAGCTTGCATTTGGCACAATGAGAGTGTAGTTGGGTTAGGGGTCTCAACCAGACATAAAGAACATTATAGATCTGTTGTCTGTGCTGAACTTTCTGATTTTTCATGTTATAATCTCATCTTTTACAAACATATAAATCCTGGAAAGAATACAAAGTCCTCCTTTTGCTTTAGGTAGCTAGCTGACTGCATTTGTGGCAGAATGGGAAAACTGGGAGAGGTGATAAATTCAGTAAAGGATGAAGAAAGGGAGATGACTGGAGACTCCAAAGGTGAGAATCTCTATTGGCAGAGATGAGTTGCTGTTGGATGGTAGCATGCATGCTCATGAAAGGGGAGAACTTTGAAGTACAAACCCAAAGACCAAGAGCCCCACTGTTTTCTATGTGTTTTAGACAATCTGCATGCCCTCTAGTGGCATAACTCACGAAGGGAGGTAAGAGAGCTACTGTTGCTACCATTAATCAAAGGCAGCATTGCTTAAAACGCTGGACTTTGTTTTGAGCCAGAAGGATGAGGGTTCTCAGTCCTGGCTTACTGCAGAGAGAAGTGGGGCGAGAGACACATAATTTTTCTAGTAATTGTGTTTATTGCATGCGGCAAATGGATTTGTTACAGCACCTTTTAATCATTGTTCCGTGGGATTTTGCTAATTTCATTCTAACCCTGGCAGAACATTTGTCGCTTCACACCCAGCTGTTGAGCATGATGCTGCTGCTGCCTTCTTTAGATATTGGTGCAAAGGCACAGGAGCAAGAGGCCTTGGAATGGATTCCTGCAAATGGTTGTACAGGATAGAGCTGTGGGGTTGCTCTGTGGATTGCACGAGTTGTAACTCTGAAAGGAAAAGAGAGACCCAGGATGCTATAAGAGGAAGAGGGCAGTTGGTGGCAAGCTTGTGGTTGTATTGCTGTGTGCTGTATTTTTTTGAGAGAAAATCAAAGTGTTTTAAAACCAGAATAAAAAATAACCTAGGCATCTGTTCTCTAAAATTCCTGGTCTAGATATCTAACAGCAGTGCTATTTTAACAGCGATCTTCACAGGAAGGAGGACTCTTCTCAAACAAGAAATGAAGCTTTTTTGTTTGTTTAGTGTTATTTGGATGTTTGAACAAAGTGTAAAAAGTGGATTGACGCTCCAGGAACTTCTGTTAGTAGTCAGAGTTGGTGCTTTAAAAAGGATCATGCTAATATACTAAACCAGAAATTTCTTTGGGAAATTTGGATGTTTAATGAGAACTGGTACAAGGAAGGATTTCTCATCGCTAGGATGGCCTTTCTGAAAGAAGCAGAGACTGATTCTGAGCTAGTGCAATATAAAACATCCAGGTCTATGTTTCTACTCCAAAACAGCGTAGGACCTGGAATCTGTTTATCCCACATCTCAGAAAGCATGCTAATCTCTGGGCTCTGACATGCCTTAGAGAGGAAAAGTGAGACCTCTCTAAAGCAGACTTTTAGCCACTGGACATGTTAGACAGAGCTCTGTGAGTTCCAGCATTTATCATGGGGCTTGCATTAATTGCTAGACAGGAGGTGAGCAAGAAGGGTCTGTCCCTGCCACACAGACATAGTGGGGAATAAAAAAAAGCTCACACTTGCCAAAGGAACACGAGTTCTTTGCCTGTGTGACAGGAGCCGCAGGGCAGGCTGTGGGAGAACTCCCACTTGTCGCAGCGGATGGCTGGGAAGTGCTTGTTGGCTCTGAGCAGAGGTGGCAGTAGCAGGACACAGCCCTTGCAGGTATTTCAGCAGATGATACTGGGGCTGGTGCTGTGGCTATAGAACAGAGCATTCCAAATTCCTGACCAAATCCCTATGTATTGCCCTTGGCAGATTTGGAAATGGGCAGCTGTGTTACATTTGGAAAACTTGCAGTGCAACGTTGGCCCTGCAGCCTTCAGTCAGTGTGGCCAAAACATTTTTACTCCTGATGTTGGTTCACTGGAGCTGCAAGGAAGGGGGAGGCACAAGTCTCTTCTTTCATCCCTCTGTATTAATCTTCACCCAAATATTCCAGTTTGCTTCCTGCTTCTCCAGCTTTATGGCCAAAATAAGGGACCAAAGGTGTGCTTGTAGCAGGGCAGACCTACAGCTTCTATGATGACTACCTCCTGCCTCAGGGTCATACTGAGGAGATATGGCCTAATGTTTTTTGGAAAACATGAATTCTGCATTGGAGTTAACATTCCGGCTTGTGACCTTATTAGGTTTTGCGAGGTAGAGGCTTGCCTAACACCTCTCGGAGGTTCTTTGGGGAGATTTTTGTGTGGAAAAACAAGGTGGGAGGAAGATAGCTCTAAAGGCTATTTGTCTGGTTTAGGTTGACCCAATGTGAAGCCCCTAATCCAATTTTAGGAACCAGAAGCTTCAGGATGGATTTACACTGTCTCCCTCTGGGAGGTTGAAGATGTGTCATTTTAAGTTGTCCTCTGCAGTCCCTATTCTGACTTGAGGCCAAGAAAATTCTAAACTGGTAAATTTGTGTGAGGGGAAGAAAAAGGAGAATGAGTTGTAATGTGTATGTCTTGATCAAAGACCATTCTGCCCTCCTGAGTAAGGACACCTTTACCCTTCTGCTTTTTGCCACTACAGTGAAATGCAGTTTGTTTGTGTGACTTGTTCCTTTTGTCAAGGGTACTCTGAATAGAGGATCTTCGATCCTCCCCATGAGGGTAGCAGATTTCTTGTGAGATCTGATCTGGGGCTTGAGGTGTGGCATTTAGATAGCTAGACACCTTATTTAACTTGAAGAATCTACAGAACTCATGATATGAGTGCGAGAAGCAGAGCATCTACCTCGATTCTCAGATTCAATAGTCTTGCAGTGCAGGCTGGCAGTTAGAAGAAGCACTTTTTCATGTACAAACTTGAGCACTTTTGAATTGCAAATTACTGAGAGACAATAAAACACATATTGCCGCTTTCATGGGGACTCTTTTAAATCTAGAACTGCGCTTTCAATTAACTCTGCCGTATATGGCCAAAGTCGACACTGCATAAAACTTTGATAATTTCATATTTAAAAAATGTATTGGAAAGTCTCATTTGTACGTCTTCACTGAGAATTTCCAGAATTGCACATTTCCTGGTGTTAGATGTTCAATAAACTTAAATAATGCAGCAATTTACATCAAGAAGGTTTGCTTTAAAACCCAAGGCTGGCTACTTCTCTTCTGGATTAAGAACAGCTCTTTCTTTTTATGCCTTCAACAAATAGAATGTATGGACCACTGTACTGACCACTTAGTAGCAAAACTGATATATGTGGACATAACTGGATCCCTCTCGTTTAAGATGGATATTGCATTTTCGTTCAATTTGTGGGTATCGATGTTGGATCTATTCAGAAAAGTTCCAGCAAACCTTGTCTGTATTTTAGTGCATTTCCAGCTAACTGGGGAATTTGAGAGTAGAGGACAGAGCAAGGTTGAATGAAACCAGTTTGTGAAATGCAGGTTGGCAATTATTAGCACAGAGTGCTTCCTGTGCAAGGGTAGTCAGGTTGCTGGGAAAGTCTTCCTGGATGTTAAGAGACCCACGGTGAGCTCCCAGTTTGAGAGGATGAAAATATGGGATGTTATGGCTGTTGATGTAGATGGATTCCTGGAGTACCCTGCTCATCTCAAGCAGTGGACTATTTCCATGCCTTCTCCCCAGTTTGGTAAACACTGATTTTTTTTGCCTTAATCTAACTGACTTTGGAGAAATATGTAGTGTAAGGAGAGAGACTTTAAGCAGCTTTCTGGAGCTCTTTCCACCTCTTTAGTAATCTCATTTCAAAGTCTTGCATGGTCAGCCAGTTTCCTCATCCTCCTTGTCCTTACTGCAACCAAGGTGAGGGTGTAAACATACCCTGCACACTCCTGCTTTTCCACAAAGGATCTCTATGCTCAACTATGGGTGAATGGGGGGAAAAAAATGGAGCCCAGCTTACCTGTGGCAGCCTTGGGACAGCACTGCTGCAGATAAGCATCCCTTCTTAGGGTGATGATCTGCTGTCTGTGATGGTTTATGAGAGGCATCTTAAATCGCCTCAAATAGCTCGAGCAGTGCTTCTCATCAGGAGATAGCTTCCACTTCTTCCTGCAATACCACTCAGTGATTTCCATCACCAGTCACATCCAGGGGTATAAAATATGCTGCATACTGTACCTTCATCTGCCAGCAATTTAAAAAAAATAAATTAAAAAAATAGCCTGGGCCCTGTTAATCCTAACTGACCATATACAAACCGAAGGTTAAGATACTTCTCTAAGATGTTGAGCTAGGGCAGTGACACAGCAGAATCTGGAGGACTCACTCTCTGATCCCCTTGCACAGTGCTCCTGTGCCAAGTTCAGGGCTTCCCCTGGTTTGGATCTCCTTGAGCACTGAAGTGGGCAGTGCTGGTGACAGAAAAGGTGAAGCAGAGGGCTGTGAGGTGCAGGGGAGGTGGTCAAGGAGAAGGAGGCTGCCTGGTGTCTATAATGAGATGTGTGGACAGTGTCTAGGGGAAGCAATGGGGCGTGTTTGAGAGTGATGTGGGGAGGGAGGGGAACAGGAGTGCACCTGACAAGCTTTTGAAGCCCTCTTTGCTTTAATGGGAGCTCCTGCAAAGGCATGGGCTGCATAAGCCATCAAGAGAAGATGGCTTCTCCCAGGGCTCTTGCAGCTGCACGAGGCTATGATAACAGAAATTAACTTCATCTCCTTTGTCTTGCTATCCAAGTGCCCCAGAATAGTAGTTATGAAAACAGTGCTGTTAATATTGTCTTTGATCGAGCAATCCAACGGGAGCCCTGGGCTTGTTCTGCCTGGCTTTGTTAGTTTCAGACCCCAAGGCAACAAGCCGTTGCCTTCAAAGCCTAAGCAGGGCTGCATTAAGCATGAAGTGCACAGCAGAAATCCCAGTTTGTCAATTCAAATGGCACTCACCTAGCAGCAATGCCTGCATATTTAAATCCCCAGCAAAATGTGGGAAGCGGGGCACACACAGCTATCGCTTCTGGAGAGAGCATGTCTCAGGAGCTGGGAAAGAAGGCAAAACCCTCAAAAAAAATCATAAGGAAAAAATGCAGGGTGGGTTTTTCCTCTTATTATCCAGTATTAATATGCTGGCTTTTTCATTTGCTGCCAGCTGGCCTCACAGTATATCTACAGCCAGGCAGACATCAAAGTCTGTGCTGCAGGAGGACAGCATCACTGGAGAAGAGAATTCCCATTGGTCTCATTCGCCTTCTTTCAGAAGAGGTGTGTGTCTTTCACTCAGCTGCTGTACAGGCACTGTGTGTACATCTTGGCAAAGACCTCCATTCTAGTTGAGTATAAGCACTGGAAGTCACCAAACCTCTGACTGATGTAGTTAGCAAGAGTCAGCTTTTGGAGATCCTCACTTGCTACTTCACCAGCAAAACCAGTATGAAGGTAGTTACTGAAAAAGTGAATACTAGTGGTGGTGTGCAGAGAGGCTTACAAGAACCAGAAGAGCAGAAATAGCTCGTCTGTTTCTAGTTGGGTGGTTACCTGAAGGTACTATAACCCATATTGGACATAAATGCGGGGACCAATGGTCTTTTTGCAGGCAATGCTGGGAGATGGGGCTATGTGCTAAGCCAAGGACTGGTGTGCTTTTTTATTCTGTCTGCTTTCTTGCTTAATTGAGACTCGCTCTATTTTGTTATACTCTCTCTGTAAAACAGGGATGCAATCAACGTGTTAGGCGGTTGTATGAGATTCATTAAAGATATAAATAGGGCAGTGACTCCTCTGATGTCTTGAGGAGCCCATTTGTCAGTTTACTTGGGACTGCTGATCATAGTTCTTAAGTTAAATCTTCCTGCCTGTATAAACTACGTACAGGATGAAATGTCCTGGAACCTGGTGTGCTACTTTCCTCTTATGAAAAGTGCATGGTGCCACTGAAATATGAAAGTACCATATGTATGTTTTAGGTACACAATTTATTGTAATAAAATTTGGAAAGTTTCAGAAGCAAGTAGGTTAGTGATAATATTTCATGTGACAAGGATAACACCTGCCATTACTGTAGTCAGGATAAGATTTAAAGGCCACATAAACACTTCAGGTGTATGTTCTCTCAAATCTGACACTTCATGTTCATTCATGTTCAGTTTCTGGGAAGAGATGTTCCTGAGCATTGTCTAAGAAAGAAGAGAGCCTTGTTTCATTTTCTGTTCCAGCAGTGCTTGCCTGGAGGAGGTCTCCTGTGCAGTGATGCTCAATGCCTTTCTTCAGTTTAGCAGGCTACCAAAGTGACTAACCCTACAGGGTGGCCTCCAGTATATTTTAGGAAGGATCAGGAAGAACTCTGGGCAACAACTGGAGATCTTCTGAGAGACCCTGGTTTATTGCTTGCCTCTTGAAATTATTAATTTTCCTCCGATCATGTTTCATGCTCTGTACCATTTGAGGCAGAATGTTGATGGCAAGAACTTTGTTGATCAAGCAAGAAAAAGGAACAGAAATGATGGCAAAAGCTGTGTCAGTTAAAGGTAGCAGAGAACGGCAGAGGAGGTAGTTGCTTTGTTGTGGTGAAATAATTTACGTTCCCTCTCTGAACCTGCTTAAAAAGGCAAACACAGTTTAAAAAAAAACCTCTAGCAAATGGAAGTGACCAAGAGCTTAGTGCTAAGAGATAAGACTTTGGGGTCCATTTCTGGTTTTGTTCTCGATGAGAACTACTCGTCTCAGCACTTCAGTGTCTTCTTTTGTTAAAGGAGCATAGGGATTTTTGAGAATTTTAGGAAGATGTTTCGGATAGTTGGATGCTGAAGAAGTACAAAGAACTTCAGATTGCGAGTTACATGAGAAAAGATTCAGCGTTCAGCTTCTAGCTTCAGATCTCGGGAAGAGCTCCTGGACACGAAGGAGGTGGATAAGGGGGAAAGGAGGCCAGAAATTAGAATAAGCCAATATCCTAAACTATATTGTAATTGAATTTTCAATATCTTCACCTTGGATATTATCATACTAGACATTAAACCCATACACATTATTCTGTGACCATATACTACCTACAGTAATAGCACGAGCTATTAAAATGGGAGAGCATAAAAAGCTCTTTCAGTATGCATTCAAAATTGTTCAGTACTGTTGCTTATGCAATATTTTCTATTTCTGAAAGCTTAGAAGCCTGGAATTAGGTAAAGGAAAAGCCTTTTTAGGTTAGCAAGGCAATTCCGCCCTGCTTGACCAGTGCAAGCTCTTTCAGTACAGTGACAGTTAAAATCAGCCCCTTGAAATCCATGCTGTGTAATGACAAAGGAAAGCCATAGTATTTCAGAACTGAAAGATATGGGTTTGTTAAGATACTGAACTGATTCTCAGGGCAGCTGAACTTGATTCCTGCCTCTGCCACAGACTTTCTTTGAGTCAGTCCGTTAACTAGTTTATGCCTTAGCTTACCTGGCTGTATGATGAAAATGAAGATAAAGCAAGTTCCAGGCCTGTCTTCTCCCATGCATAAAAGATGCTCTCTGTGTGATGGGGCCCAGTCTTGTCTCTGCCTTTTTGTTGTTGTTTGGTATAAAGATATCTTCCTTCTAGAAGGGAAGTTCAGATGATCCGGGCTTTCTTTTTTTCAAAATATATCTAGCTCCATAGATAAATGTGGTACTATACTGATTTAAGCTGAGACAAAGTCTTTGCCATGAAAACTTGCAGAAGTTAAATCTATTGGATCATTCAATCCATCTTGTCAATTAGTTTCACTTGTGCCTTGTGGAGTGGAGTGATAGTCTGTGAATAGTTAAAGATGTGATTGAATTTTCATTATGAGGCTAATCTTTGTTCCTTGATACTCATCACAGACAATAAAAAAGTGGTTAGTTTTGGGGATGACTTAACATTTTTGTACTGAAGTTAAAGTCAGTTGGATGATATTTTCCTGACTTCGATGTGTTTAAAATACAATCTGGCATATGCAATTTTAAAGGTATTGATGGAAGTGTAAAAAATGTCTTTCCCACCTCTGTTTGTAGTAACAACAAAGAAAAGGGGAGGGAAATGGAGGCATTTTTTTTTTCTTGGAACTGTTGACTCAATGTCAACACAATTGGACCAAAGGTGAGTTGACTAGTCTATAATTTTAAATGTTAGGATTGCAAATAATGAGAACAAAATGGTCCATTGACTTCTTCTGGTGAGCAAATTCTGGAGATGTAGGCTATCGTTAAAAAAACCCAACAAAACAAAACCAAAAACATGTAATGCTGTCTCAGGAACATTGGCTCTATCCTTTTTCCCATAGCAAGAGGGAGTTTCCCTAATCAAAGATCCCTGTAGAGATGTCATTGGTGAAAGACCAAGTTTTCATTAAATGCTTATTAGAGAAGCTGATTGGAAATTGCCATTTCTGTAAATTGGCATTTTTCAAAGGTCCTCATGCCCTGGCTCCTTTCTTTGGTGGGGTGGAGGAGGGGAAAGAGGAGACTCACCCTTCTGTTCCAACTTGCTATAGCTGGAAGAATAGCAAGAAAGATGGTCAGTTCTCTTGTTTTGCTTTTCTGTCATCAAAGAGCATGGATGGAGAGCATGGCTCTCCTCAAACATTGACAACCTGGAGCGATGTTGGAGCTGTGGATTAACTGGGTCACAGGAGAGCATAGATCATGTTGTGTTCTTAGAATGAGACCATGCACTAAGCAATGGAGGAAAAGAATGTGGGGACAAGATCTTAAGGAAAGCATCCTGGGGTGTATTAGAAGGGAGGTGGCTAGTAGTTCCAGAGAGGTCCTCCCCCACCTCTATTCTGACTTGGTGAGGCCACATCTGAAATATTGTGTCCAGTTCTGGGCCCCTCAGCTCAAGAGAGACAGGGAACTGCTTGAGAGAGTCCAGCGCAGAGCCACAAAGATGATGAAGGGAGTGGAACATCTCCCTTACGAGAAAAGGCTGAAGGAGCTGGGTCTCTTCAGCTCGGAGAAGAGGAGGCTGAGGGGTGGCCTCATTAATGTTTGTAAATATGTAAGGAGTGAGTGTCAGGATGATAGACCCAAGCTCTTTTCAGTGATGTCCAGTGATAGGACAAGGGGCAATGGGTACAAGCTGGAACACAGGAGGTTCCACAAAAAGATTAGGAAAATCTTCACTGTGAGGGTGACAGAGCACTGGCACAGGCTGCCCAGGGAGGTTGTGGAGTCTTCTCCTCTGGAGACATTCAAAACCTGCCTGGACGCGTTCCTGTGTGACCTACTGTAGGTGATCCTGCTCTGGCAGGGGGGCTGGACTAGATGATCTTTTGAGGTCCCTTCCAAACCCTGACATCCTGTGAAAGCTATGGAGCTGGACACATTGGTTCCCTCTTCCCTGTCTGGCCAAGAGTCTGCGACTTACCAAATGCATTGGAGTTTATTGTGACAGCTTTGGTGTGCTCTGTTCTTCCCTTTTTTAGCTTTTACAAGATGTCTTGGTGAAACAAGGGTCCTTCAAAGCCATTCTCAGAGTTGGCATTTTCTTGTGTTTGCAATAGCCTGGTAAGACAACATGGGAATGAGGTTGCCATGCCTTTCCTGTGTTTTATAAGGGGAAACAAAAATCTTCTGTGACAAACTGTTCTTCTTATGTGTTGTGACAAAGACTGGAAGCAATTCTGTTCACTTGCTGAACTCACCTTGACTCATCTCATGCAAGTGCCATAATTCAGAAGTTCTTAAACAGTGGTCTGCAGTAGACAGCCATTGCCTCTTGATCTATATTGTCTGTGGTGTTTTCAGCTAACTGATGGCAAAGATGCAGGGTATCCGTAGGGAAACAAAAGTTGTGCTCTGAATTATCAGTTCAACAGTTCTGGAGCAATGGTTTCTTTGCCAGGAACAAGGCTTCTGTATTACTGGTCTACTGTGTAATTAGCAACTAATGGAACAACAACCCCCAGTATACTAATTGCTACTGTAGTTGTATGCAGAGCAATGTTCTCTCTGTGACAGACATACAAATTCTGTGCAACTACATTGTCCCTTCTAGAGTAGTTTTCTCCAGAGTTAGGTGTCAGTAATGAAATGCAGCTGCTCCTTCAGGATGGATAGTGTTATCTCTAAGGGCTTGTCTAGGCAGAAGCACATGGGAAAGTTGATCTGAATTAAGTAACAAGGTGGGTTTCAAGTAGATTATGTGAACTGTATTAAACTGATGCATGCACACACACACGTTCAGAAGATGGACTTCATTTGATTTAATTTAATTTTCTTTTAAATGGAATTAAACTAAATCGAATTAAAGACACTTTAATGCTGACTGAAAGTGTGAATATTAATTCTCCTGTGTTCCCAGTAAAAGTTCAGTGTGTTATATTCCTAGGAAGAGGGCAAAATGTTGTCTTGGAATTCCTGGACGTTGTGCTGAACAAATGTGCGAGTTGCCTTAACTATCCGTTATAACACTCTGAAACTCAGTGGGAGTTTCATCCTTTTTCCCTCCTCCCCCCCCAAATCCTCTGTGTAGCTAGTGCAGAAGGCTAGTGAAAGTGTATTTTTAGACAATACTTTTACTTAATTGGTATAATGTGACAAGGATTGTACTTTTTTTTTTTTTTTTTTTTTTTTAAAATCCTGGAGGCATAACTCTTCCCTACAGTGAAATGGAAGCACAGAAAGGATAAGTGATTTTTCCCATAGATACTGATAATGAACTGCCTGTGGAATCTAGCCGCAGACCTGCTGTTGTCAGCACCATTGCCTGATCGCTGTGTGTCAGCATGCAGATCCTCTCTGAGGCTGGGAATTTGTGTGTACATATTCTCTTGTTTGGATCCCTGTGTCTGTTTGAGAGGAAACCTTGGTCTTACCGCTGTTGAAGCACCCTTTTACTGTTTCCAGTATTACAGCCCCAACTCTCTCAGCCTGTCCCCATAGCAGAGGTGCTCGAGCCCCCTGATCATCATCGTGGCCCTCCTCTGGACCCTCTCCACCAGGTCCGTGCCTTTTTTATGTTGGAGGCCCTAGGGCTGAACACAGTACTTCAGGTGGTGCCTCAGAAGTGCAGAGTAAGAGGGAGGAGAACAGAAGAGAGGGGGAGAATCCCTTCCCTTGACCTGCTGGCGATGCATCTGATCCAACTGTTGTTAGCCATCTTTTTGGAAGCCTTACTGACAACTGATGTTCTCCATTGCTGAAGATCTTCTGTCCTGTCCTAGTCTCTTAGCTGCTTACGGGGACATAGGGGCACACAGTGAGTGTGGGACTCGCATCACTGTGCAGCTTGGCCGAACACGGAGAATGTGAGAAAAGCAGTTGGAGAGTGGGGAGGAGGAAAGTCAAGCTCCGAGATCCTTTTGTAATGCAGAAAGATTTTCATGAAGTCATGTTAAAATGAGCAGGCAGGACATAATTTGAAATGAAATAAACCTTTGGAGCCCTGGAGTTTTAATGTACTGTTGATAAATGGTTTCTGTTCTTATTCATCCCACACTTGCATGATGAAGAAAGAAACGTTTTCTGTGAGTTGACCTGGGTTTCTTTCAACTCTGCTTTTCTAGATAGAGCTGCATTGAGCTCCCAGTTCAGGGACTAGTTTATCTTGGCCAGGAGTTAGGAAGACCATTGATATTGACAGCCAGGATTGTATTAATAGAGAAGAGCTGTATTCAGCAAATTTGGTGAAGAATTTCCTTTATATTTCTTGTAATATAGTTCTGCATTTCCTTAATGCAACACACTACACTTGTCTAAGTACTTAAATCTGCATGGGCTCTCTTCTGTTTATTAGAAATAGCAGAGCCAATTTTTATACGCATCATGAACAGTATGTCAGAGGGTAATGAGAGTATGTATTTTCATTTTTCGCTTTCATGAGAAAGCCAATGTTTTCTTGAACACTACAGACACATTTTCTGTGCTTAACAATAGAACTTCAGCTTAAAAGATCCAGGCATTATTCAGATGCCACTGTCATCTGAAGGAATGTCACCTAAAATACAAGAGTTGCCAAAGTGCAAGTACAAAAAAAAAAAAACCCTGTGCTGCAACCTCATCAGAGCACCTTGTGTGTTGATTCTGTGTCTGTGGGCTTGAACTCTTTGTTTCCAGAATTCACAGGTGAGGAGGCTTTAGTTCACACTCCTCTCATCATCTGTATTTTTAGCATCTCTTGTCTTCCAAGTGTTTATTCTGTTGATGGTCTCACTGGTTAGCTTGCTATGTGGTTTGGATCTAGTTTAGAGAGTTGAGGAGGAAAAATGTGATAAACTACCGGATAGCCAAGTGCATAAAAAATGCTCTACCATTTTGTGCTTTGGCATCTTCAGTGAATGCTTATGGCAAACTGTGCTTGAGTAGTTTTCTTGTGCCATATTGATATGTTGCTACTATGTTCAGGCATAGCCTCTCAGCTCTTACAGTTTTGAGGCTAACATTGTGTTGCTTTGACTGTTGGTGTGCTGATTCTGTGGTTTTATTTTGTTGCATGGAGGTCATTATTAAAAAGGCACCATCTTGCATCAAGGGACATCCTCGGGTATACCTATGCAGGACAGAGATGATGATCAGCTTTTAAATCATCTGATTTAAAACTGTGAGGTGCTGTGGTAACCATTGACTTTTTAATGAGACTCATTTTATATCCTGATAAACATGAGGCCAAATTTCACTGTTTGTTCTCCAGCTATTAAGAGTCTTGGAAAAAGCCACTGTGATCCTATACTGGTTGATCTCTACCCTGGTCTGGCATGCACAGCAGGTTCTTAAGTGTTTTAGGTAGAAATGTGATGTACGGACACCTGGACTTGTGCAGAGCAGGACATACTTACGCAAATGTTATGTCAATAGTTGCACAGGGCTTATAGGATATAATTTGCTGCAGTCTGACATACCCACAGAAATCACCAGTGTAGACGTTTGTTTCTTATGCTGTAGTCCAAGGCTTTTAACCTCTCAGTTCTACAGGGAAGATCCTCTTATGCAGATGGAAACATACTAATACCGAGATTGCCTTAGAAGAGACGTTGTATTTAGGCAGGGCAGAAGGCGTTATGGTGAGTGAAAGATTGAAGGTTTCATCTTCCGAAGTGATTAAGGTATACATAGATACAAACATAATGAGAGAGATTCAATTTTTCTATATCCATTTAGCTTCACTTGTGAATATTTATTTACATTGCTTTAAATCTAGCTTTTTGTGCACTAGGTTTGTAAATGAATATTAAGGCATTTAAATAGCCTTTAGAAGTCTAGGCTTAGGTCACTCAGGAGGGCGAAGCCCATCGGCTGTCAATGAGATTTGAGCTCTGATGCATTTAAGTTATTTCTGTAAATGAGTCATCAGTTTGTGAAATCCATGGGCCATTCTGCATGCAGTGACAACTAGCTTGCAGAGACCACTGAGGTGAAAAAGAGAAAACCAAGGCAAAGGAGAGAGAGAGAGAGAGATGACAAGATGATGGAACCACTGATTTTCAGTTCCCTGGCTTGACTAATGGTCTGAACTTTTCTAGGAAGCGTTCTAAAAAAAATACACCCTTGTCTATAGCTTCCTAACTTTAGTGGGGCTCATTGCTAGTAGACTTGCTTGCCTGTGGCATCCCTGTGACAAGTGTGGATAGATACAGCAACAAAGCTGCAGTGACAGATTTAGCATGGTTATGACTAGCAGTGCTTTCCTGGTAATCTGTATTTTCTTAAGCCCATAATTACAGTTCAAGTCAACCATCAGAACTTACAGTTTGCAAGGCTAGGAGTGTTCTTCCAGTACTGAAAGGGAAAACCTCACATACAGACTTTTTTCGCGCTTGTTAAAGGCATAAATGGAAGTAATGATGTATGTTTCTACAGTGCCTTCTTCCTGCAAAGATTTGGGGTTGGGGGGGGGGGCAGAAGCAGATGGTAGTGTGTTTTTTGTCTGGGTTCTTTTCCTCCAAAGGGAATTTCCTGTCTTTTTCATACATCATCCTGTGTGTTCTCGCACACAGGATGGGATACTCAAGAGACTTGTGACTTTGCAAGCCCTGACAAGTGCTGGAAGAGAATGAGTGGGGTCCTGGTTATTTTAATGCTTGGCTTCTATTACATGTGAGGCAGTCTTGAATATTGCAGCTTGAATACTGCAACTATTTTGCCT